>NW_025224442.1:537605-853932 GCF_014066325.1 Apis laboriosa | reverse complement strand
AAAAAAAAAAAAAAAAAAAAAAAAAAGAAGAAAAATGATTGCAAGGATGATGAAAAAAGAAAAAAAAATGAAAAAAATATATATATATAAAAGAGAAAAGTAATATTCTCGAGGAGACAATTAGCTGATATTAAGAGAATAAAAAAAAAAAAGTCGCATTATCATGAGAGATTATACATTTAGATATTAATTATTGATCGAGGCGGTAGTATCACACATGACAAAAAAACTCTCTCTCTATTTCACACATACACGTACATATACACGTTCACGCATTCACACACGTACACACACGCGTTCACATACACACATACGTTGCTCTCCTTTGGACTTTTTCGAGATCACGGGATCTCTAAAGTATTGCTCATTGACCAGTCGAGACTGAGGATATTGTTCAATGTGAAATATATAGGTGGAAAGAAAAAATCGTAAAAAGAAAAAAAATTGAAAAAAAAAATGAAAAAAAAAATATATATATATATATATATAGATATATATATATATATGAAAATGGACTGAACCGAGTGGATCGAGCGTGACGCGATCCATCACGGGATATGAAGGCGTAGAAATTTTGTTTTCGAGCAAGCGTGTTGCGAAATGTGCGTCGAAGGTATCCTTCGAGAGGGAAGAGGATTTTAAAAAAGGAAAAAAAAGAAAATAGAGAAAAAAAAAAAGAAAAAAAAAAAAGAGCGTTGCAAATATAATAACGGAAGAAAAGGGGGAGAGAAAGAAAGGGGGGGTGAGATTGAAATGATTTTAGTTTTTGCGTGCAAACTTTGTTTCATTAATTGTCAATCGTATCGTTTATCCACCACACGCGTTAACGAGAATTCTTCCATCAAGCGGAAATATAATACAGGATGTTTCAAAGAAAGAGTCTAAAATATTGTGATTTTATCAAAAATTCTTTCGCGAATAATCAATATCCAATAACGAAATAATGAGATTTCCAAAAGAGATTATCTCCAAGTAAATTAAAAATGGTTTTTTCCTTTAACAAATTATTTTGAAGATTAATTAAAATTCAACTTACGTATTTACGTATCCATTGTTAACTTCTTAAATCTTAAAAAAAATTGGATCTTCGATTTATCACGGAATAAAATACAAATTTCGAATTGTAATTCATTGAAAAAAATTGACTTTTATGAGCTGAATTCAACCTGTGTACTGTAAGCTCAAAAAGTTTTAGACCTTTCTTTACATTCCGTATACTTTATAGTAGAATTAAGTGTTCTGTCGTATTTATTTCATTTGTTGCATGCGATGAATTCGTTTCTCGCGAGTATCTCTAAGACGCAATAGATTTCCTTTCGACAAAAGAATTATAGAAGAAGAAAATCCAAATCCAAGCGAATCCTTTCTGGCGTTTTTCTTTTTATTGTTCGTTTTTTCCGACCTGTATCGCCATTATCGATTCGTCGCTGAGTATAGTTCGATGCTTCGATCGTTAAAAAAAAAAAAAAAATTTTAGATCAGAGGAACGATATATAGACGAGGATAAAAATAACACCGATATTTAAAAAGAAAAAGAATAATAATAAAAAAAAAAAAAAAGCGAAAGGAACGACTTAAAAAGACGTTAAAAAACACAGCGTACAGATATCACGCGAAAAAAAGAGAGAAAGAAGAAAGAACAAAGGGTGGAAAAAAAGAAGGCAAAAGTGTTGTGCTAATTTTATCGTCGTTTCACGCTGTCCTTCCGTTTTGCTCATTCTCGTTGATTTGTCCGTTTTAATCATAGCACAATGTCGGATCAGTATAACGTCCTGCTCAATAACGACTGACATAAAAAAAAAAAAAACCAATTATGATGAATTAATTGTATATAAGTATTCTTATCGTGAATAACGAGGTGTAACGCGCTGAATGAATTCCCGAATTTTAAACTGAAATTTCGATTTTATCGAATATACCGTGCGAGACGTGACCGCAGATATAAATAATTGAATAAAAGAAAAAGAAGAAGAAGAAGAAGAAAAAAATAATGAGAACAATACATTAAAACCTGATCGTAAAGGTAAAAATTTCATTTAATCGTCGAAAGTTCTCTCCGGGCAGTGATAATTATAGGGAGAATAAAAAGAATAAAGATAAAAAGGAGAAAAAAAAAAAAAATGAAAAACGTATGTGTAGACACGATTCGTCTCGAATGTGAAAAAAAAAAAGAAATCATCGTCGATCACTGTCTAAATGATTTACGATAGATGAGAACGAATCGTCGGACTGGTCACAAAATAAATAATACGGTAAATTGTAATCCGCGACTAACGCGTATCACGTACATTCTTTGTAATTCAAACCAGGCAATCACGTTCACGTTTTATATTATCGGTACGACGAGTACGCCCATTAATATCGGACTGCACATCGTTCCAGGCGTTTTAATATCGTCAAAAAAAAAAAAAAAAAAAAACAGAAAAGAATAAAAAAAAAAAGTTAATAAACACATAGAAACGATTGAGGGAGCGACAACGATGTGAAATTCTGAAAAAGAAATTAATGCGTGTTTTTTCTTTTTTAATAATTTTGCATCGAGTCGTTTTTAGCGCGTTTATTTCGTAAAAAAAAAAAAAGTGAAAAAAAAAAGAAATTCAAAGAGTCGCAAATAAGAAACGCCTGGCACGGTGTCGATCTTAATCGTTGTCACCTTTCAAAATTGTAGCAAAGCGAAAAAAGAGAATCGATGAATCGAAGATGACGTTTTTTCGTTTCGATTCGGGATTTTGTTTGGAGAAAAAGAGCGAGCGATCATCAATGTATTTATTTTTCACGATATTATATCAAAAAAAAAAAAAAATAAGAGAGAGAAATCGAACCGCGATTTTGAAGTGTAATATATACATAAATAATAATTTGGGGCAGAGACGAAGAATTTTAAAATTTTTTTTCTTTTTAGTTTTAATATTTTCTGTGTTTTCTTGCCGTTTGCCAATAGTTGAAGGCAAGAGAAAAAGTACAATGAAAATGAAGATAATTTAGAATTAGTTGCTATGAAATTGTAAAATGGTAATTTAAATAAAGAAATACTTCGATAATATTGAAATTTGCCAGACAGCTATTGGCGGTAATTTGACACAGTAAATTCGCCCTCCTATAAATCGATATTCTTCGTCATAGTAACTAATTGCAGTTTAAGTTAAAATTAAAAAATTTAAATTAAAGTTTAATCTTTAAATATTTTAGTTTGTTAGAATTACAATTAAAATATTTATTATCGTTGAAATATTAACACTTCTTTATTTGTTATTTAAATTTATTAAAACGTTATAGTTTTAGGAGTGGAATAATGCAGTGAATGAAAAAATATTGAAAAGATTGATATTAATCCTTTCGTTACATAAAAGCACATATATATTTCCCATAATACAAAGTGATTTTTATTTTTGTTTATTTTGTTACTAGGAATAATTATTTATTTAAAAATTACAAGAGACGTTTACATAATAAAATAATCAAAAATTAATTTTCAATTTCGAAAATATCGTAACGAAAGGATTAAAAAATAGAGTGAAAAATTTCTATTTTATAATTTTTACACAAGTCAGGCATGAATCATTGAACGAACCGAATTGTTTCTGTATCCTTAAACTATGTATACGAAATATAAATACTTAATGTAATATATACAAATTTCGTTTATAAAATATCCAGTGTTAATTGGCAACGATTGTGTGAGTATACTTTTCGTACCTACATTGTACATTGATAAATTAATTAATCATATGAATTATATCGCATAGTAGTAATATAAATGAAACATTACAGTCGCGGATTATTTTTCAAATAAAATATTCGAAACTAATAGATTGCCGAATAATTAAAAGAATTCAAATTGATAGAAATGAGAAAATTGCACTGAAATTATAAATTAACTTATAATTTATTATATCATAACGTATATAATTTATAAGAAAAAATGGATATAAACCAATGGATGAATTTGATTACTTGAAACGTTTTTTAACTTTTATTTAAATTATATTTAGCATAAATTCTCTCTCTCTCTCTCTCCCTAATATAGGAATGTTATTATTATTAATTGTTATTAATGTTTTATTTTTTTTAGAATGTCATTATTTATTAATAAGCATTATTTTATATTTATAATATTTTAATATTCTATTTATTCTCTTTCTAATATTCTTATTATTCTCTTTCTCTTAATTATATTTCTGTGAAGAGAGAGAACATTTGTAAAAGATCGTACAAAATATATAGAAATCATAGAGGAATTTTAATAAAATAAATTAAATTGGATTTAAAACAATTTTATTTAAAAAAAAATAAAATATGTACATGAATATATATATATATATATTATATATATATAAAAAAAATCTGCCCTTTGACTTCAAAATCGCAACATTATCGGAAAGATAAGGTATTTTAAATTCCAAAATACACATCTAAGAATCTAATTTTTATTGTTTTAGTGCGTTTACTATGTAATATTATAATAAGTACAAAAAAACGTTTCTCTATGTAGTTTAAGATATGTAATAAGTTGAAACAAGAAAGGAATATATCTATCAGAGAATCACGAGTGTTGATTTTTTAAAAACAAAAAAAGTACAGTAAAGTGAAATCGAGTGAATAGTTGATTTATGTTATTATTCAAGCGACTCCTTAATACATAATGCACCATTTGATGTATATTTGATGAATAAGAGATTCTTGAATCAAAAAAAAAAAAAATGCAAATTTTCATGTTTATATATACACCACCTTATATATTTATTATTAATTTAGTTATTCATGTATATTATTCTTTAAAATATACAAAGTATTAATATATGTAAAATTTTAAAAAATCTATTTTAAAAACGAAATCAAAAATTGAAAACAAAACAAATGTAAAAATATAAATTCATATTTATTTATTTAATTTTTTTAATTAAATTATAAATAAATTAAATTTTTATTAAATGCATTGAAATGGATATAAACAAAAAATATAAAACAAAAAGAAATATAGTGATATGATAAAAATTGCAATATTAACATTGATTCCAGAGTGCCACAAATGAACAAGAAAAAAAGAAACTAAATAGTGGAAAAAAGAAGTAGGATAAGACTGCTATCGCCATCTTTTAATCGAGAAAAACATGTTTCTAAAAATATACTATTAATTATTAGTTAATATTAGTTAGTATATAATATATAGCTAATATATATAATATATTAACTATATTATAGTATATAGTTTATATAAATTTAACTATAGTATATAATAATACTATTATAATATAAAAATTATTTCATAATACCCATGGGAATTATTATTAATATTGTTACTATTACACTATTACATGATTTCGTTTTCAACAAAGGTTATATATTATCGTTATTCTATTGTGTACATATTATGCAACGATTGTTACGATGCGCAACAATGTCTTTTTAATCATTCTTCATATATTTTAATGATAAAATTTATTTTTTAACTTAAAGCTTGGTTCACAGTTTAATGATACGCATGCGTACATTAGTTATATTAATCGTGCAATTTAAAAAAGTGAAATTATATCTATTACAAACGTATTATTTGCAGAAGTTAGAAAAAACAACAAACGAAAGAAAAGTGGGAATTATTTATATAATTTTTTCATTTAGTGTTAATTTTAATTTTAATTTTCTTGAAAAATGGATGATGAAGCTGAAACATATAAATTATGGCGAATAAGGAAAACGGTAATGCAATTATGTCACGATCGAGGTTATTTGGTTACACAAGATGAATTGGATCAAACTCTGGAACAATTTAAAGAACAATTTGGAGATAAACCAAGTGAAAAAAGACCGGCACGTAGTGATCTTATAGTTTTAGTTGCTCATAATGATGATCCAACAGATCAATTGTTTGTATTTTTTCCCGATGAACCAAAAATCGGTATTAAAACCATTAAAACTTATTGTCAACGTATGCAAGAAGAAAAAATTCATAGGTAATTTGTCATAATAGATGAATATTTATTTTTAATAATATAATACTTTAAGAATCATTAATTCTTGATAACTTTAAGTTTTTATTTTGTTTCTTTATAGAGCTATTATTGTTGTACAGCAAGGGATGACACCATCTGCAAAACAATCATTGGTGGATATGGCACCAAAATATATATTAGAACAATTTTTAGAATCTGAATTACTTATTAATATTACAGAGCATGAATTAGTACCTGAACATATTGTACTTACACCAGATGAGAAAGAGGAATTACTTACTAGATATAAATTAAAAGAGAATCAATTAATGCGTATACAAGCTGGTGATCCAGTGGCACGTTATTTTGGTTTAAAACGTGGACAAGTTGTAAAAATTATTAGGCCCTCTGAAACTGCTGGAAGATATATTTCTTATAGACTTGTGTGTTAATATTAATACAATTTATTTCTAATGTTGTATTATTTTATAAGTAAAGACTAGATCATATAATTTTTATAATTATTATATAAAATAAAGAAACTATTAAAAATTTCAATATTAATTGAAATATTAAGAAAAAAATAAAAGTCATTTTTCACATAATATTTTATTATATTTGCATTTTGTAACTACATAATTAATAAGTATCAATTTACATTAGGCAGTTAATAATGATTGATATTATATTTGCAATAATACATTTCTTTATAATATTTTAATTAGCTTATTAAACATAAAAAGTAGATGTAAGCAGTGTAATTTTATTACACATTTAACAATATAATAAATAAAATAAATTGGTAAAACAAAATTTTGTTCAAACATATATATTTTATTACATTTTCATTATTATACATTTTTTGGTCCAGATGTATCATGATATATTGTTGTCTTATGACAACTCAATTCCAAATTTATTTAAGCAATTGTATACATATAGTAAAAGCAATATTTATAACAACTATATTTTTTATATTGCTGTAATTATTACTGTTTTAAAATTTTTTCAACATTTAATATAAATGATTTAATATAAAATATTAAAAAACAAATATCGTATACAAAAAACAACATATAAACATAAAAAAAAGTAATCACAAACTTATTATACAATGAAAAAGAAAATAGACTTCTACAAAAGATATTCAATACAATAATAATTTTTTTTTAAGTACTAGGCAAGAAAATCTATATGCTATATATTTATAATATAAAGTGATTTTTCAGAGTTCTTGATAAGATTCAATTATTCTATATTTATACTCTTAATAACATTAACATTAACACAAAAAATAAAATACATGATCTTATGTTTTAAAGATTTTAAACTTAAATAATTAATGTCATATTTTTTTAAAAACTTATAAACTTTGTGAAAGGCGAACATTATATATTATTTATATTTTGTTACAAATTTTTAATTTTATCAATATAAAAATTATTTTTAAGGGGGAATTATATAAAGTATAACTAATTTTAAAAATTATTAACAATAAGAACTAACATATTAATAAGAGAAAAATTTTGTACCAACAAGAACCATTATTAAAAACAAAGATTTTATATTTTTTAATATTTACTTTCTATTTTTATCTATTTAAATATAGTACATGCATAAGCATTTAAGATTACTTGCCTATATATTTTGCAAAGCAGTTACATGAGCTAAAATATATCACTTCTGGAGTATGAAATCTTAATTTAAAAAAATAATTATAGTAGATGGGCATAAGTAAATAATGCATGCAAGAGTAATTAATATAATATATTGTTATCAATAAAATGTAAACATAACGAATAATAATAATTACACAATAGGACTACATATTCTTATTGTTTACACGGAAATAAGAAAGCAAGAATATCGAAATAATTAGATAAAAAGAAGTATTTAAAAAATATACATGAATTTCCGCACATTAACATCAATAAGTTTTAAAACAAAAACATTATACATACTATTCATTCAAAAGTGGTCTATTTTCATAGTATAGTTATTGTTAATCATATATATATATATATATATATATATATATATACATACATAGATATTGCTTTTTATCAGAAAAATTACGAAATATAAATTTCTTATTATAAAAACATTAAAGAATGTGAGTTCAAATGATTTTTCCAAAAATTTATATATTTATTTTCATTCTATAATTTTTTCAGTTACTAATATTTCTTACATTACAAATAATGAATCAGTCGATTAGAAATGAATAAGTATGTATGACGTTTGTGTATAAAACTTGTTTTGTTCATTTTTTTTCATTATAAAATCTTTAGAAGAAAAAACAATTTTTCAAAAAATTGTTTCATAAAGAGCAATGATAAAAATAAAATTTCCAATTATTTGCATATAATTGGAAAAATCAAAAAGCAAAACAGCTTATTTAAACTGCTGTTATTTCTTTGCTAATACTTGATAAAAAGATTTACCTCAGGAGATGCCAGAATAATTATTCCACATACAGTCTGAATAGTACAAGTCTATATGTATATGATACACAGCAAGTATATCTGATGTAATAATATCAGACGTATCTTAACCGCCGGAAGAATATTTTCTTCCACAAATATTTGTAAAAATATTCACAACATAGAGGCAGAATGTGGTGTGCATTTTATGCCAAAAGGCGACGCGTTATAATGCTATATATCTATATAAAGTTCTTTTGTATCTCGCATATGGATAGCTTACTAGGCTTTTTATCACCAAGGTCCCCGTACTTCAAACAACAAATTCGTATTAAAAAATACAACGTTTATGCCAGCCCGTTTATAAACCTGTTTTGAAATAATATGCAACTTTCTTCTTAATACGATCAATATTTTTCTTTACTGACGTATATAGGTAATATTATAAGTTTTACATATTACTCCATCAATGGACTACCAAGATATAGAAAACACCATTAAAATTTCATTTATTATATTTAAATATTGTAAATTTATCTCTCAGATCTATTTTCTACTTGAGTATTCATGAAAATTAAATTTAAGATAATTTAATGTGGTGCCTATTATACAATACCCACATCTATCAAACATGTTGAAAAGCAGTATTAGTCCCAATGAAAAATTCCTCTAATAAATCCAATAACAAAAAAGCTACCCTGTTATATACTATATCAGGAACTCTACATTTGTTTATATAAATTACTAAATATGAAGAATTTTTTTCAATGAGACCAATAAAAAATATTGGCGATAATATTGATTTCATTTAAACAACTCTACGTCTAGACCACCAATACATCCTGGTAGCCCATTCAATAGGTGGAGTTTGTAAAATGTTGTTGATTAATTCTGCAGTAAGTCTGATCCTGTACGTGATAGTGGTGGGATAATGTGGCCGATGCCTTTGGCCTCTGTGTGCACAACATGAGGCCTAGAATAAAATATTTTTTTTATAAAAATTATAAAAAAATAATATATTAAAACTAATAATAACTAATAATATTTACCTAGGAGTGATATGGAGTAACATATGTAGAAGGAAACAGGCCTCGTCTATTACCAATTTCTCCATGCCACCAATGTTGATCTGTGCGATCAGTAACAGTAATTACATCACCTCGTTTGAATTCAAGTTCACCAGGTTCTTGAGGTTGGAAATCATATAATGCTTGCACTAGACACTGAAACAATATATAATCTCACATTGTAAAATCAATAATTTTTTTTTTATTTCATGCTTTGTTTATTATATAAAAGATAATTACTTCTTCTGGTACCATATCTCTCAGTTTAACATCTTGTGAACGAGATACAGATGCCGTACGGTGATATTCTACTAATTCATTAAGACTGTTAAATTTGACCACCCAGAGGAAAAATTTACCTTGAGCATCTCTTAATACTTTGAAATGTTGTACACCATCTGAACATCTATAAAAAATCATTAAGAATTTATTCAAATAATTCAATATAATACTTATATCAATAAAGTTTTAAAAATTTTTTATACTAACTTCACAGATAAAGAGAAATCACCAGGAGAACTTTCACTGATTCTAATAAGAAAGGCGCCTTCATGTTTGTTCATTAATAGTCTTTCTGCATCTGCTCTGGTTATCCTTCCATAATACCAACTAAATAAAACAAATATAAAATACATTTAGATTGTTCTACATATATACAATAATGTTTATAATAATATTTACATGAATGTTTAATAAAAAAAATTTATAAAAATACCCACTCATGATTTTTCATCTCTATATAATTACTTGGAATGAGTCCTTCTCTGGAATCTAATTCAGCTCTGTACCAATTCATATCATCCTCCATATTCAGAATCTATAAAAAAAAAAATTATATACTTAATTATTTATTAATAAAAATTTTTATATACACAGAAAATAAATTTTAATTTTTAATTTCTATTTTAATTATTATAATCTTTAATTTCTTTCTCAAAGTTATTTAAATTTTTGTTATAAAAAAATATACTCAGGAAAATCAAATATTTTTTGATATATTAATAATAAAACTATATGCATAAATTATATTTGTTTTTATTTATTTTTATAAAAACTAAGTAATGAATAAATTATTTATAAATATCTTTCAAATAACAATTTATATTATGAATCATCAGATAACGGAAGAAAAAGCAAGAAAATTTATCATCATAAAAATATTAAATTTTGTGTTATGTATTTCGAAACAAATGTATAGGAATAAATGAATATTAAATGTATGAATATATTTGTTAATTAATTAATAATATTAATATAATTTTTTTTTAATTATTAACAAAATAAGAAGATAATGATAATTAATTTATAAAATTTGTATATTATCGCAAATATCCTCAAGACATATTATATAGATTTACGATTGTAACGAAAGCAGTTCAGAAAGTTCGGGATCGGTAAGTTCTCTTTGATAAAAGTATCAGTGAATAAATATTAGTATTTTTATGATTTAGAGATAATTTTCACATTATTTTATATAATATACAAACCTTTAAGATTTGGCTTCTTCGAAAACTAAGCTCATCTTCGGCCGTCGCTGTAAAATCGTGCTTTGCTATCGCCTCCATTCTTCTTCCTCGTCCTCAAGAACAAGAACGAAAGAGAGGGAAAAAGAGAGGCAGTGTTATATCTAGTCTTCAAAGGCAACACCAGAATCAGCCTTTGTTTGTTAATGGAAAAACTTAAGACAGATATCAAATTATTTTATTTTATTTCTTTTAATAAAGACAAACTTGTTTGTTATATAGTATGTCTATTCCAACAAAAGACACGTAGTGCTCAACAACGCGCACACACACTGATCACTCGTGCTTTTTTTCTGTTCGTGCGATTTTCTGAATTAGTCTTTCGTTAGACTATCTTGATTAATGGCACATTAAATCATACATATTAAGTGTGACTATAATGCTTTTCATGAATACTTAATATCTTTTCAGTCACTTCTCCGTTGAACTGTCAAAATTGAAAATACGATCATGCACTCTCACGGTTGTCCATCGCTTGTCTTATCAGACATTACACTCGACTCTCCCACTGATCTGCTCACTGTGTTTCAGGCTGACAATGCGCACTGATCACTGCGCACCTCGACGTATGAATTCTGTTCACAAAATATAAATATGTCCAATTTATCTAGATATCAAGTGAATAATTACGAATTTAAAATTCAAGTTAAACGACCTGTTCACATTCGTTGCAAAATTTTGTATGCCATGAAAAGACGTGCACGATTCCGTGAAATGAAAAGTCCAGCGTACTACTTTTCTGTGGCGCAGGCGCGCGCATGCGTGTTTTAAGAATGCTGCGTCGACTGCTCCACCACCATTTTATATTTTATGAGATCGTCAGAATACATATCCATGTTGTGACTTGCAAAGATATTTGCATTTATGTACCATTTCAATTTTTTGATGAATATATTTTTATTCTTTTAATTTTTATTTAAAATTAAATTAAATGTTATGTATGTGTATATTTTTATCTTACGATTTAAATAAAAATAAATAATTAAAATTGAAATGGAGATAAATTTGACATATTTCTTAACGATTAAATATTGAAAGATATTCTTTTTTAATATAAGAGATTTCTTACAAATAGTATAAATTTTCACAAATATTATAGAAGAATCAGAAATCAAGGTGAATAATAAGGTACTGCGCATTTTCCATTTTCTGTCATTTCCTGTTCTGTAGAGTAAATTGCGATTGAATAATGGATATCAAACATCTAATAATTACCAAATAAAAGTATTTTTCGCATTTGATTATTATAACTATTATCATTAATGTAAGCAATGTAAATTTTGTAAGCAAAAAAATAAGAATTGATTTTATATTATTCAAATAGTTTACTATATAGAAATTTTATGAATATAATTCATTTGTTAATATAGTTTAATTTTTGCATAAAAATTTTTATTAGAAATAGTTAAAAATAGAATATTGATTATATAATGAATAAATATTTTGCATTATAATCATTATTGTTGAACACATAAATTAATTATAAACAACAGTAAAAGCAGATCAGTATTACAAATTTTCTTATTGTTACAAACAATACAACATTAAAAAATCTAAAAATCATAACCTAAAAATCAGATTATATTATATAGGAAATAATTGTATATTTTGACAAAATTCACATAAAATTACTATTCACTGAAAATTACTTATTCGATTTATATATAATATATAAAATATATCTCATTACGTTTTCACTTTATCTATATACATTCAACTAAGCAACGGATCAATGCATCCAATTATTATTATCTCTGCTGAGGGCAAATTTGTTTTGAAAACATATAAAAAAAATAAAAAATATAATCATGAAGATATTTGATTCAGTTTGATTGTTTATTATAGTAGAAGTGATTAATGCAAAGAAAAATTTGTTTAACTATACTAATCAATAATTCTTCGTTATATATAGATATCATTAAGTGGTTTAATAAAGCTTACTTTATTAATGATATTAAAAAAGTGTTATGAAGATTTTATTATTTATTTCTTTTTCAATAAAAATTTGAAAAGAATCATTTAGAAAAAAGCAAAATTTCATCTTAAAAATTATGAACAAAATCATTTTCAAAATTTATATTATATAAAAAATTCAATAAAAAATTCAATAAAATAAATTCAATTCAATTTTCGATTGCAATTTATAAAGCGATAAAAATATATATATATATTTTTTTCTCAAAACGATCATAGCAAATACATATAATCAGATCAAAATTTCCTGTAAATTTTCTGTAAATTCTTGTCAAGAACAGTTTGTCACGCGAATAATGTCGACTCGTTACTGTATACCAAACTCTTATGTAAGACTCGTCATGCGAATATATTTGTTTATTTAGGTTATTGCTTAGTTGTTTGTAAGGACTGATGTTTTTAGGAAAGTAATCACACTCATGCGCAACGATATACATGGTTGTGCGCGTTAGCGCGGAAATTGAATTACCTTTGTGCGACTGCAACGATGAAAGCGAGGCCGGATTGTACCATCTTGCAAACGGTCTTCCAATTAAAGCTACCAAGTGCAATTTACACGTCGAGGGATCTTGATGGTAATATTTCCATTAATTTTGTTCTAGATAATATGCCTCATTGATCATTAAAAAGACATCTTTCATTAAAAAGATAAAAAAAATTGCCAATAGTTAATAATGATAGGTCAATAATTTATCTATATTGATATTGATATTAATAATTTAAAAAATAATTGAAAAATAGATTATAACATAGAATATAAATATTAAAAGTTAATTTTTTTTTTTTTAGTGCAATAAAAAAATGAAATATATTTTCAATATTAAAATTTATTGATCAAAATTAATTTTAAAGAATTATTTTATGTATAACCTAATAGAATAAAAAGAATGAAAAGTTATTGTCTTATATTGTTCTCTGAAAACTGTTTTGTAATTTAAAACAAATTAATGTTTAATCGGAATTAAAACAAAAATTGCTGGTGCAAAGGAAAATTTTATGTTTGAAGGATAAAAACAAATAATATAAGATTATATTTATTCAATTAAATTTTGGGCTGTAGCAGCGTGATCAGAATTTTTATGGAAAGGCAGTGGCAAATTCATGAATACGCGCGCGTTCGCTTCCTGTTCAAGATTTACGGGCATCACAAATGCATGCTTCCGCCCACATTCAATGAAAGTTTCCAAGACATTCGCACGCCATTTAATCAAGCTAGTCCTAGCCTTTATTTCCAATAACGAACGTGATTTCGTTTTGCTTGTTTCTTTATAATAATAAGTTCTTTTGTAAAAGAAAGTAAGGAACGTTAAAAAATTATACATCAAATAACATGTATAAGGAAAATTGAGAAGATCAATTTTATTATAATTCTAAAATTAAGTATTTTATTATTATTCTAATAATTTATTATATTTGAAATTTAATTTATAATTTATATGAAATTGATTATACAATAAGCTTTTAGATGATTAAATTATCAAATTTTTAATTAATCTTTTTAAGCAGATTACAAATTACACATATGATGTGAATTTAAAATAATCTTTTATAATAAAAAATTATAGGAAAAGTTTCTAATGTGAAAAGTATAAATTGTATATGTTAAAATCCGATTAATGGAATTTAAATAATATTCAAACTTTTATTAAGATTTTCCGTGATTTTAAAAAATTATTTTATTAACTTTAATAAATAATCTTTAATTTGCCATTTTCATTATAATCATTATATTATCTAATAAAGATTGATATATTAAATAAGCGAGGTTATTAAAAAACAATTAAATCAATTAATTGTGATATTGTGCAGTTAAATAAATTTCATCTATATTAAAGATCATATTAATTAATAAATTAAGAAAAATCAATAATAAATATTTTAATTATATTTACGAATTTATCTAAGATGGATGATTTTTAATATTTCATTCTCATAGAAAGAATAGTTCTTTAAATTGTCGAATTAACCTTGAATTCAAAATCATTCGCATGATCCTAGCTGTTTCTTGAAGAATACAAGCCGCAAACAAGAGAACGAAAGGATTAGAAGAAGAAAAGGACTCTTCGAAAACAAGATTAAAGACAAGCATGGTAAAAAAGACGAGTAGAGAAATGAAATGAAATAAGAAACGTAAAAAGAAATAAAAAATAAGTAGAAAAAATGAAGAGTAAGAAAGATTTGTTCATATTTGAGGACGAGCCTTAGTGAAAATGCAATTTCGATTCTTGTCTGAAGACGACGCTACCATAGCTCATCTTCCTGGTGTTCGTATCCCCCTTTAACAATGTTGAAGACATAGGCTCTCGTGCACACAGAAGTTCTTCTCTCCGGCATGTTCCAGGAGATGAAAGGCTCCCGTACTTATCAAAGGGAAAGGGAAGAGAGGTAAAGGCCCCACCCGACAATGGCCCTGAGCTCCAAGGTTTTCAGCCTCGACGTCCAGGTCTCCGAGGTCCAGTCGTGTGATTTCAACCGACTCGTCAAGCAATTCGGATTTTTTTATATTAGAGCAATACTATGATTGCCTTGATCTTGAGATCAAACTTGTCTTTATTGAATTTTTTGAGAAAAATTTAAAAAATTGATAAGTTTCCTTTTATTTTATAGATGATCGCGTTAAAAAAATTTGCTAAATTTTGTGGATTTTCTATGTTTTTATATAATAAGACAAAATGGAAAAAAACGTTAGTAGTTTATTCACGGTGAAACGTTTCATCTTTTAACCTATTACGAAACGAAGAAAGAAGGCGGTTCTAAATTTACATTGGTTCATTTTGCATCCTCGTCCACGAGGTGAACGTGCTTTCTGATCAGCGACGTTGATGAAAAAACATTTTCACAATGAAAATATCAGAATAAGGTGTCTACTGAATTTTCTACAAGATGTTTGAGTGCATGTCAATGATTTACCATTTTTGATCGATTACTAGCTATGAGAATAAGAGGGCATATAATATATGTGTTTTTTACTTTATATTATTGTACACGATGAAAAATTTTCAAAAATGCATTTTATATTAACAAAATTAAAGTGCATTTAAATAATTTAAATATTTTATTTATATTTTATAATATTGAATATTTTATAATGAGATACTATAAATAAAAGAATATTATAAAAATTTCAATTATTAAATTTTTTAAAAAGTTTACGAAATTGTGGAATGGAATCCAGTCACATATTCAATAGTTTAACTGCGAGCGCTAACCAGGCATAATAAGGCATTTGTATGTTCGTCGTGTTTTTGATATTGAAGGTCCTGTTCTTTTAGCTATTCTTTTAAAAAAAAAATTGAAAATGACAATAAAATCGTTAAGTATAATTTGTATTTTTTTTCTAATATTTATTGTATTTTATTATTTATATTTATTAATTAAAACTAAACTAGAATAATATAATCTTTATTTTATAACAATTATTTTATAAGCATCAGTATAAAAAAACATTAAATTTAAACTAATGGAACATTGAATTTCAACTAAAAATAAAATTGAAATTAAAAATAGACGTGCACTTTAATAGATTGAAAAAATATCTTTTTAAATGTATTCCAATGAATCAATCAATATTTATTACATGTAAAATGAAAGTATGAAAGTATTGAGTATACGTCAAAGATAGAAAGAGCAAGAAAAAAAAAGAAAAAAAAAAAAGAAAAGTTCAAATCCAATCGATGAAAATGATACTGTAAATCCGCGTCAAGATCATAGCTGACGTCATCCTCTGACGCACCATCATCTGACACACACTACATGTTACATTGTCCATCGAACGTTCTATTGGTAAATATTGTTATCATTTCGTAATTATCAATATTCATCATTTTAAATATCAAGTCATCAATTATTTATATTTATAATTACACTATTTAAAATTAGAAAATTGATTGTTCAATCAAATAACAAAAAATATTAAAGGTCAACAAAAAATTTAAAATCTGATAAAAAATATATTTTATATTTTTTCAATTCTTTTATATTTTTATACTAAATAAGACATAATTTTATCATGTTATATAAAATATGTAACATATAACAACAATAATAATAAATATATATATTTATATGTTCTATTTTTTTAATAATCTATTAAAATTTTATATAGAAATATATAAAAATATTAATTTAATAATTTATTTTAACAATTTTAATTTGAAAATAAAATTTAATAACATAAAATAATAAAATTTATATCAATTAAAAAATAGAAGTTTAATTATCGATCATTTATTATAGAAATTCGACTTTTGGTAAGTGCTGCCATCTTTGCAAGTTAATATTTCCGGTAATGTAGAAAACTGTATATTACAGTAGACGATGAATAACTTAGATCCCATATGAAAATGAATAGAATATCTCGTGTTTGCGGGCTCTGTAACAGAGTAACAGGTGTTTTTGTTATTGGAGGGAAGTTCGGATAGTTAGTTACGCATCGATGATTTCTACCTTCAATTTGAACGCTGTCTTTTCACTGTCAAAAATGTATTTAACAAACTGATACATTTATATTGTAGAGTATATCTAATTTTACAAGAGAATAAATACGATTTTTCAATGTGATTATAAAAAGTTATATAAAAAATTATTATATATTTCAACAAAATTTTAAAATAGTTACGTTTAAAGTGAAGTTCCAATCGTATTGATATATTCGATTCATTAAAAAAAAAGTAGTTTTAAATCTAAATTAGGTTATCTTTTACTTTATGCTTATAGAAAACTAAACTAAATTCTGTTAATAATATATAAAAAAATTTTAAATTGAATGCTAACTTAAAAGCTTTGAAGTATAATTCCATTTCATTTTCGTGAAAGAAGAGTTAGGTTATCTTCGAGAAACTAAAAAAAAATTCAAGAGTTTTTTTATTCCAATCGTTCTGTGATTTGATAATATTCTATAAAAATATGTCAATTAAAAAATTTTAAAAATATATAAATTTAGAAAAACTATAAGATTTTCCATAAAACTTTGTTTTTTTATAAAAATAATAGAAGTAAAAGCGACAGGTGTGCTTCATATAGACATATAAGTAATAAGAAGATAATATTTAAGTGTAGAGAAGGAACAGCATTTGCGAACATAAGAGTGTGAGTGATCACGTCCTGCACTTTCCTAAGCACCTGCGGAGCCAGAATGGATCCGGCAGGTGCAAAAAGGATACGGGAAACCCTAAAGAACTTTATGCAATTCTCGCTGAACAGGTAAGATAATATTGCTAAAATCATATTTATTATTTTATTATTTATTATAATAAGATATTTTATTATTTATTATAATAAGATTGATTGAAGAAAATTTAATAATTTTGAATCTAAAAAAAAATTGATCAATTCCTTAAATTAGTTCAAACATATTATATAAATAATCATTTTCACCATTTCTTATTAATTAGTTTTTTTTATATTTTTTAATGTACAATAGAATTATATATTTTTAAAAGAATTTAAGGAAAAATATTATTCCTCTCAGAGTTTGGTTATATATTGCATAGCATATTCCTAGGAAAAGCGTTCAAAAAAGCAAGCGGTAAAGTTCAAAGTGTAGAGGTTTTAAATGTTTAAAGAGAGCTTTTGCTATAGAACGCGATGATTTTCCTACCATTTTCCGGGTAACTTTTACGTCAGCCTTTATCACCGGAAAAAAACTCGTTAGCTTGGCGCGTCCTAGCTGGCCTGCTTCCAGAATAAGCCGCCAGAGGTCCGGCGTTACGTGCGAACCGAGGCCATACCGATGAATCTGGTGACGTAAGAGAATAAAACCATCATAAAGGCTTGCTGGTTCATTAGCGCAAACCGCGGAGCATGGCATCCTTGTAGAGAGAGCGAGATTATAATCCATAGTCTGATCTCAGTATATCCACTGATACGTATGTACGTAAGTACGTACTTACTTACGTGTGCTGCGTTGGCACAGAACTATGATAGTCTACGAAGGAACAGTAATATGGTGAAACATTTACGATCACAAAAAGTTATCAGACTTATTTACTTAATATTTTTATATATTTCAGAAATAATTTTATAGAAATAACGATAGATTATAAAGAAAAATCGATTAAAAAAGAAAATTAAATATAAAATCTTATATATTAATAAATATTTAAAAAATTAGTTTCGTTTTAATGCGCATGCGCATTGATGTAGAATTTTTGTTATTGTAAAGTTTCGATATAATATAGAAATTAAATATTCCACACTAAATCTTTTTTTAATAATTACTACTATTTAGTATATATATATATATATATATATATATATACATATACATAATATTTTGTATTGTATGTATGTTATAAATGGAATATATTTTCGTATATCTTGATATTTTTATATTCTTTAAATGTTTGTTCTTTAAATGTTTGTTATATATGATTACAATTGCTACAAATATTTATTTTTTTAAATACATTTTGTTTTATATTATCATGCAAAATGTAATCCTTTAGTTGTCTTCAATGCTGCAGCAAAACTCAACAATAATGAGAGATAATATACTTGACTTCCACTCGAAGAGGTCGGGTAGATAAGAGAAGAGTGAACCTGCAAAATTGACTTTCGTAATTACCGACCGAGATTGACAATATCCAAGGTAGTATTCAAATCAGTATAAGTCAAATCTGTAACTATAGATTAATCGGATATGATAAAGTTTACAATTTGTACGTAAAATGTAAAAAGAAATGATTTGACTGAACTCATTCGTTCAGCGATTCGTCAATTACTATGTTAATTTTTTTATATTTCATTCAATTTTATCATTACATTAATGTTGCTTCACAACACCAAATTTTTATATTTTGATTCTGACTCTTTTTATTTTTAAATTTGACGATCAATATATCAATAGTGCATTTAATTTCCTTTTAATTTTAAACATAATTTTAAACATATTAATATTATTGCATGGATTTAATTATATAATATATATTTTTATTATTTTCTTGTTA
The DNA here is from genome assembly GCF_014066325.1 of Apis laboriosa. NCBI lineage: Eukaryota > Metazoa > Arthropoda > Insecta > Hymenoptera > Apidae > Apis > Apis laboriosa. Next base: position 834,068 of record NW_025224442.1, on the reverse strand, counting down.
TTGCATTTAGAAAGTTAAATGAAGCTTTTAAAATGTGACAGAAAATTATCTATGTAATTATCTATAATTAGTATATGTAGTTTCTGCCATAAATTTTCAATTACTTTAAAATATATACTTATGTAATTTCTTTCTTGAAAATGGAAAAATATATTTGTTGTGAAATTTGTGAATGAAACATAATAGTGATATTTTAAATAACCTATAGCATGTGTCGATAATGATTCATATCCATCATTGCGTAAAATGACGTCAACTGACGTGTAAGAATTATGTATTATGTAAAAAATCTAAAAGACTGTAATTGTAATTGCCTGCATAAATGTATATAATTAAAACTTTCTTTTGAAACTAAGCTATTTAATTATATAAAAACATGAATTTTTTATTGTTCAAAAAGTATATATCGAATAGAAGAAAATGTTATTAGAAAATATCTTACAATTACATTTTAATTTTCAATATTAACTTGAATATCAATTAGCATCAAATAGAAAATACAACATAAGAAATCTTAAATGATATTAGCTTCTTCCTATTTTTATGAACAGAACTATGAATCTTGAAAGAAAATACACTATTATGCAATTAAAATTTTTAATAGAACTTCCATACTCATGAATCTTCACGTATGTTTCCTTTGTTGCACTTAACTTTGTTTGCTCAACTCCCTTTCCACGGTGAATTTTTTCAGACGGCTGCACCGAATACCGCATCCCTCAAGGGGTTAATTTTATTTCGACTATTCGGGCAACATGCGAATCGAAGACGTTCGTCACAAAGGAATCTGTCATCAGGACACACGATAATAGTACATACGTCGACACATGTCGTCGAAAGAGTTCAGTGTCAAACGTCAGCGATTTGTTTTCATGATGCATGGAACGATATGGTTGCACAACGTCGATTTATCGCTGACGAATGTTATTGGTGACTCGTGATCAGCATGAAGGCAATATCTTCACGGACGAGTCGTCGAGATGTCGAGCGAGCCGATTTTAAAAATCAATTCATCTCCACGCGCCTGCGGATAACGCAGTTGATGTCCAGCTTTTAATACGTTGTTAAGATTGGTATTGAAATGGAATGATCGTGTTTCAAGTGTGGACAAAATAGGAAAGTACAAAGTAGGGATAAAAAATCATATTTAGTAATTAATTACCTAATAATTTATATCATTGCTGGTAATTAATAGAATGTTAGTTAAAGTATTCATTCTGATCACTATTATTGAATTATTATCAAAAATAATATAGAATTTGATAATAAATAATTATAAATAATAATAAAATAAATAAAATATTAAAATGTTAGAATAATGTAACATTAAAAACAAAGAATTAATACTATGTACAGATGAAAAAAGATATTTTAATATTGAAATTAAAAGTAATTTAAATAAAGATAAATATATTTTGAAATATATGAATTCAAATTATCTATATTCATTGTTATATTCAATGATAATAAAATTGCTGATACAAACAATCACTTTTTCAAATAGATAATCAAAAATATATTTATAAGTATAAATTGTTTTTAAAATTGATCATTTGTTATTAAGAAAAATAAATAATTATTTCTATCATTAAAATAAATATTATTAAATATTTTAGGTGTTGGAAACATATTAACGAACCAATCGAGAACATGTTATCTTATCATCGCTACAGTCTAACTTCTCCCAAATGCGTAATTCTAGTATATAAAAGATAACATTTCGCCTCGTGGTCAATGAGATTTTATTTGAAATCTTACTTGTTCGCTTGTAGAGAAATCAGAATCCGGAATACGAGATATGCAACTTGATCTTATGCTCATCTCAATTTCAGTCTCTCTTCTGGGCAAACATCGCTTCTTGACTATCTTGCAATCTTGCTTAACGAGTTCTAACCAATGATTCAGACATTCATCCACACTGCGTTTAGATTGTAGTATATTTTTACATTATGTATCATTAATCATTAAATCAACGATTCGAGTTATAATTGAATTTTTCAATTTTGATAAACATAAATAATAAATACATTACATTGATCTCAAAATTTTTATATTTACTAATATGGAATATTGTAAGTAATAATGGTGCATTGGAATATTATTACATAAAAATTTTGATGAATAAGCATATTAAAGATTAAAAATCTTTCTAATTTTATATTTTATTTATATAAACAAATGAATATTCGAATGCATTGAATACAAAAAATATATATTTGCCAGATGAATCATCATGAATCTAAAATCATTTTTTTTTTACTATCATAAAAATTAAATTATTTTAAACGAAACAAATATTTATATTTTAATATCACTGTTATATTATATATATTACGCTCAGATTTCACAAATGCTTTATTCTAGAAAAATTTCTAAAAAAATACATATATAATTATTATATTATAAATGAAAATGAATATTCAATGTTTTCAGATTTTGAATGAAATTAAATAACGATTGCATGAATGTTTAAGAAGAGGATAAACGATAAGATAATTATAATGATTATAGTAATTATTATACAATCATAAAAATGATGTTATAAATATTTTATAATATTTTATTTTTTATTTTTTGAATCTTTTTGTTCCAATTTTTAAATTGGATTATCTAATAATAATATTTATTTAGTTATTTAATTTCTAATTTTATAAATCATTATATTTAAATTATTGCTAAATTTAATTTTTTATAAATTTTTAAATTGCATTTTAGTTTAATATAATCTTAATATTTTTAAACTCTTTTCTTTTTTTTTTTTAGTTTTTTTTACCACACACTTCAATATTCACCTATTCATATTGGGATCAACCGAGTTTCATCTCGTAAAAGTGCATGGACAATTAACATCGCATCCATTCACGTAAGCACGATGGCATTACGGCAAGGAAAAAAAATAAGCGTCCATTCATGAAAACTCTTATCTACATGCATACCGATAACTAACCCTAGTTCATTCACGTTGCTTGAAACAGGTTGCATTTATTACTGTTATTTTTTTTTTACCTAAGAAAGATTAAATTTAACAAAAATTTACTTGATTTTTATTTAATTTTTTTTATAGAATCAAGGATTTTCATTTCACTATCAATTCTTATATTCAATTAAATATATCTTAATTCAATTTATCAAATATAATTCAGAAAATGAGGATTTGTTTTAAATTTTTATTTTATATTCTTGTTAATCCACGAACATTTCGTTCATCTAGAAATTCTTTGGAGAAACAAGTTACATTATCGAAACAGAAGAACATCATCGAATCCCATCACGTGCAGACGCATTGCAATACAGGCCAGGTTCGAGGCACTGTGCAGGATATGTGACGCAAATCGAATGCATGCCGTTCTGTTTACATACATACGAGATAAGAGTTTGTCCTGGGTCAAGGCTGCACGCAGTTTGATAATCCAATTCAGATAACGGGAATGTTGTGTGTAGTTGGTGGACCTTGAGTATATTATATATATATATACATGTATGTATCACGACTGAGCTACGAGAGAGAAGAGAAACATCCTAAAGAGAATACACGAATGAACGCAAGGCGTTCTCAGTGACTCATTTCACGAGCAATTTGTCAAATCATCTGCCCCTTCTATCCCCTCAAGACCCGCTCTCGTTCCCTCTCCTCCGGGCGGAAAGACTCACGTTTATCGTGAATAGTACGCCTAACGTGCGCACGTGACATTTCGAGTATCTCGAATTAAACTGTAAACATCGTAGTACGCGTCGGTTGAAGCCCAGCCACGCGGACGGTGTCAATGATCCTACTATTTATTGGATCGTTGCTTACGCACGCCGTCGCTGTATACATGTATGTGTGTATGTGCGGGCATCTCTTTCCTTGTCTCACTTTCGTCAGCCGTGACCTCGTCAGTTATTTCGTCTGTCTGCCTCTTTATCTTCTGAATCTCCTTGCGAGACCCAATTTTCGAAAGCTTTCATTGAGATATATTACAATGAATGATACATTACGGAAGGACGGTTTTGTTTTGTTTTATGATCTATGGGATGGATGCCTGGAAATTTAACCCTGTTATGTGTTAAGCGTTTTTGATGTTATGATACTATATGTCAAAACCAGATACTATAGAATACATTGAATTATCTCTATTGCAAACTAAGAGATTTCACGTTTTAGTGCATGATTTCTATAGTTTTAGAGGAATTTATTGATAAATATTATAAAAAAATAGGATTCTTATAGTAAAATATTAAATTAAAGGTGAAATTTTCAATTATAATTGAATATTGCAATGTGGAATTCATTTGCTTTCTTAATAAAAGATCATCCAAAGATCTTATACAATATTACTATTATTATTATCAAAACAAATCATACTATTAAAGAGTAACAGAGCTTTGTATTCTTTACAAATCTGATAGAGATTAGAAAATTCTTCTTTAAATAATCATGATGCAAATGTATCAATATTAATCAGCTGATTTTATAATCTCTTCTGGATTCTTTCCAACAACTGTACATGCTTTCCATCTCGCCACTCTCCATCTCTACCGATTCTCCGTCACGATTCATAGGGGTATAGGTAAACGACATCCGCGTCCGAGTGGGCACGTGCGTGTGTTTTCTGCGTTCGCGTGTCCCGCAGTTTGTGTCGTTGACTGAGGGTGGTGGTGATCGTTGTGGTAGTGGCGAAAAGGGGGAAAAGGGTGACGGAGGAGGGAGAGCAAGCACGTGTGAGGACGTAGTACGATTTACTCGCAGATCGGTGGAACGTCTTCCTCATTCCCTCCCTCGCCCTCTTTCTCGTCGATGGGCTGTCTTTCTTTCTCTTGCACCCCTTCCCTCTATCGCGTACTTCTCTTCCTCATTCTCCTCCTCTTCGTCGTTCCTCCTCCTCCACCTCTTCCACCACCTCCTCCTCCTCCTCCTCCTCCTTCACCACTTCTTCCTCCTACCATTGACATTATACTACTACTACGGGGTACTCCACTTTCATTCAGTCGCTTCTAAAAATAAAGTCCCTGATTCACAATGCATGAATGACAATCACACTGAAAGGAATACCGCACAGACTTGTAGCCTTTCTCACTCTCTATCTTTTTCACTCTGCCTCCTCTTCGGTCCCATATCCTCTTTATCCCTCTCTCTTGTCGATCTCCTGTTCTTGCTCTCTTGTAATTCTCCCTCTTCCTCAGTCTCTCCTGTGTTGTGTATCTCATCTCATTCTAGCATTCCTGGAGCATTCTATCTCACTCTCTTCTCGCCCCTATCACTCTCGTTTCTTCCATCTCACTTCTTTTTCCAACCTGTTCTCTCGCTCTCTGACTCCTACCCCCTTTCTCTCTTTCTCTTTCTCTCGTTATATATGTGTGTATATATACATATATATATACATATATATATACATATATATATATGTGTGTGTGTGTCGCACTCTCTTGTAAGAGAGTGAAATCTCGGTTCGCCTGTTGCGCATCGAACTATTGGTGTTCCGTGTAAATAGATCTCGTGGAAATTCGAAGTGGCATTGCCACGCGCCACTTTGATCGATCGGATGGATCGATCTTGCACCGAAGGACTTGTTGCTCTGTGTGCCGGATTTTCGAATGTCACGAGCCGATATCTGCATTGGAATCAGAAAGTGTGTACATACGTGATTTTTTGAAAATACCACGATTGCCCGTTGTTATGTATCTCATTTTTATTATTTAATTCGAGGAATTGGAAAAAATAAAGGATGGATTATGCATATTTTTATTTGTAAGTACACGTCTCTTTAAAAATGGCTGTTTTTTAAATTATTTGTTAAGAGTAAAATTCTGAAAGAAATTTGTAAGATTTAGATAGCAAATCAAGCTATCTAAAGTATAGCGCTATCACTAACTGATAAATGTATTTTGTTCGGAGTAAACAGGTATAAATGCAATGAGATATCACAGTTATTATGTCGGTTTCAAACAATATTCATTTTAAATTGTATAATGAAATTGATGTTATATGAGAATATAATGGAATTTGTAAGTCAATACAATGTTCATCCGTCCTTCATTTTCCCAATTCAATTTATGTTTCGATGTCAAATAGATGTAATTCACAAGATGGTATTACAGAACTATTGAACAAATTGTACTATGAAGCAATTCATTCAATAGTTTAACTTTTATTTTACAGTATATAATAATAATATAGTATAAATAGTAAAAAAATTATATTTTATAATATTTATATAATAATGATAATGTTTTATGCCTTTCTTATAACAAATAATATATCATATACAGTTTATAACTTTTTTTTACATGTAATTGCTTCCAAATTGCAGGAAAGTTCATAGATGAACAACGGAGATAGTTGTCGGAAGTAAGCTATAATTTGGAATTGTCTAATTGTCTCATAACGCTCCAAAGATTCACGGAAACGGGGGCGAGTAATCCTGAATATCTCATGAAACTCTTGGCCCCTCAAAGCATCCAAGGAGAACTGGTTTTAAACTCATCATCATCACCTAGCTGTTCACGATACAACATTCCAAAATAATCAAATGTCCCTGAAAACGACAAAACATCGGTAATAATCAATATATTATTTAAAACTATTTTAAAATCCACATGTGTTTCAGAGAATTTTTAATTTCATATTTTAGTTTGAAATATTACTTAAATGTATAAAATAAAATAGACAAAATCATTAGAATAATTGCAAATTATATTTTAGATGAATCAATATATTAATCAAAGATATAACAGAAAATGGAATTTGAAAAAATGGTGAATTATTGCAGAGACCTACTTTCATCGCCCTTCTTAAAGTTGCTCACGCGCAACATCCTTGTTAGTAAGTAGATAATCCTGTAATAACAACCTACAGAGAGTAGAAAATATTTAAAATTATTTTGAAAAGAAAATTCTTAATTATTCTTAACAAAAACCAAACATTTACAAATATTTATATAAGAAATCAAAAAAAAAAAAGAAATTTAAAAAATAGAAATCTATGTCGCAACTCATAGAAAAAATTATCTCGAAAGAATTTTAATTTTTACAGGAACTTTGAACTGTTTTGTTCATAGGAAGAAAGATTTTTCATTAAAAAATTGTAATGTGTTTTTTTTATTTAATATTAAAGACGATAAATATCATTTTAAAGATTTTCTTTAACAGATAAGAAATTTAATATTAAGTAACAATTTGACATCATTTATTTCAATCACTTTAAAAAATTTTGTGAACTTTGAATAAAATACAAAAGAAAATCAATTTTTTAAACTTTTTATTTTTAATATCTTTTTCTTTTCATAATTGTAATAATTTTGAATTCTAATCTATCAAAAAGATATGGAAGGACAACTCTATGTCTGGAGTTTCCCTTGACGAAACTCCCTCGTTATAATCCACCGCTGCGAGTATCTACTCTAAAGAGAGACTTTAGAGTGTAAGGGAGAGCTAGCTAGCAGCACCTCGAACTGCTCACAGCTAAATATATCTCTCTCTCTAGAGTTACTCAAGGTCAGAGCTCTCGGATTGGCTCACGATAAAGCGGAGCTCCATGCCCGTCCCTCGACTGTCAGACCTTATGCTTCGTCCGCGCACATTCTGCCGCACCGTGGCCCACATGTCATTTTGCGACAATATCGTATAGTAGCCGCATCGAGAACACGTGTTCGTATCGAACGAAGCAATAGTCAGTTCGTATACGAAGCGTATTTTGAGCCGCAACACGGTGCTATGCAGTTATGACTACACCTTCCGATCATTTTTCCATTGTTCTCTTTTGTTAGTCACAATTTCATGCCAGTCATGATTGTCGGATAAAAATTCTGTTCCTATTTCACATGGGCTTAAATATATCATGGAATTTTAGGCTTTTTAAATGTCATGGAAATATCATTTTATATTTATATTATATTTTATTGATAAATATTTAACAATCGTAAATTATTATTATTTTTTCAATAATTTATACATAAAACTAATATATTTATTCATCAAATAATAAAATTTGGGAAAAAAAAATTTTCTATGAAAAATAAAAATATAATATGCAATATACCCTACATACATGATGTTATTTATTATTCTATAAGACACTATATTATTATTCTATATGTGCACAGACTTCCGGATAGACAAGAAAAGAGAGTATGACCTGTTGCTGACGACAAATAATTAGCGGATCGCTCTTTGGAAGTGTCAACAGAAGGTGTAGAATCTATGAAACATATGTTCTATAATAATGCATTCACAATGGAATCTTGGTATAGCTTTAAATATACAATAATTCTATCATAAAATAATTTTCATTTTATTTTATTCATTTTTTTTTAATACTTTCACACACTATAATATAAAATATTTTAATAATAGGAGCAGCTATTAGTAAATGACGAATATTCAATTAAATAAAAAAGAAATAACAAACAAATAAAAGAAAATATATTCAAAAATACATAGTTTGCGGCGCTTTTGAAAACCACTTATTCAATTTAGACAAGGGTATTCTGAAGCTTGACGTTGTTGATAACAGAAGTGAGCTACACTCGTTCTACAGCTGAATTTGAGGTTAGGTGATTGTCCGGGTGTGCGGTAAGCATCGATAACGGCGCGTTGCAACGTCGCGTTCGCAATATGATCTGGCAACCCTGCACCAACCGACAGTGCCGGGGTTGAATTTCAAGCGCCCGAGGGACAGAGGGGGTCGGGCCTCTCTCTTTTGTATAGGGGGCACGAGGGCTTCACCGATGCTCGGCACATAACGGTGAGTCGACGGCCATGATGCGGGGCTTATGGCTGACTGCCTGGTTCTGCTGCTTGCTAAAACGCGCTTCAGAAGAAAACCGGCCTTTCTCTCCTCGATCTGTCCCCCCGTAACATTACCCACAATTCATTCTAGGCCTACGGGGTTGAGTTCCAATAATCGTTTCTCACCACCGAATATTCCCCCGCGTATTAATTACGAGATTCTCCTCATCCCATGGGTATTTAAAATCATGTAAACAGTAAATTTTCACATACAAAATACGATTAGAGATAGAAGGATAGAAACAATCAGTTTTGTAATTTAATTTTAACATATTTTAATAATAAAGACAAATAATATTTTAATATATTTACAATTTTTTAATATTTTATAATATTTACAATTTTATTGAAAAAGCAATTTTTAAAAATTACACATTTTTTATTTTAAAATATTAAAATCTTAATTTGTGGATAGTTTATTATTATAGGATTTGAAACAATGTGCTTAATAATAATAATTTCAATAAGCAAAAAAACAAATATTAAAAATAAATTAAATTTTGTACAAACAAAACTTTAATTCTTATGAAAATTGTAAAGAAATGAAGAAAATTTTAAAAGCAATAATAATTTTTATTCTGTTATATTCTGAAATAAAGATAATAAAATAGAGGTTTTGAATAGAAATAAAAAAGGAATAGGATTTTGAAATTTGAAATAATATTTTGTTTATATTCTGAAATTCGCTATATTCTAAAAATTCGAAATAAAAAGAATATCATCTAGAAAAATGTAATTGTTCAAATGATATGTTTCTTAGATGTTTTGAGGTTAGGATAGCAATTTGTAATTTCCCAGTTTCGAAAGATTCTCTGTAAGTTTCTTCGTTCTTGCTGTGCAGAAACAACGACAATGGAAAGTTACCGAAGCGCAAGCGCTCGCTCGGCACTTTCCACCAGTACACTTGACTGACTATACAGCTATACGGTATATCGGTAGTAGTAATGCTGACATTGGTAGTGAGCCGTTCGCTATGGTACTCATGGACTGGCAGCGAAGCGAGATCTCCCGACGATATAGACTATACACGAATACACCAGTATCGTTGACTAACACTTACTTGCGAATGATTACACAGCAACACACTATCGCATAGCATAGCATGGATGTACGACGGTGTAAGGGTATATTAGATTACAAAGAACGTCCGTTCTCTTACGTCTATGTACATATATGCACACGTATAGCAGAAACAAACCCTTATACGCGATATATATATATATATAACAAAAAAAGTTTTGAAGAAAAAAACATAATTTTCTTGCTTATAATTTTGTACAACAATCGCGGACAGTAGCAAGAAAAAAATAAAGAAATGCAAAATTAACAGATTGTGAGGACAACAGTTATTTCACTAATTCAAAAATTTAAATAGTAAATTTTACAAATTTTGCTTGATATGAAAAAGATTAAAAATTATTATTATAATAATATATTATTGTAAAAAAAATACCAATCCTATGATATAGTTTTTTTAATTAAATTTCAAGTTGCCGTCGATTCGCGAAACGATTATTTAAGCTCGTAAGCACGGAAGTACAGCGCATGTCGTCGCATTTACAAAATTGTGAAATCGCTCGTTTCGCAACAGCTCCGGCATCCGTCTCGTGATTTTCCTCCACAAGCATAAAAAAACACGTTTATCCCCCTCTACACTTTACAATCGTCCAATCATCGTCCTTTCAGGAGTTCAAAGCATGTAGACTTTTTCAAAATGTTCGTATCCCACAAGGGTTGCAAGAGTCTTCTTACCGCATATGCCCTTTTGTGCGTATTCGAGCCACTTCTGGCGCATGTATATCCGTAGCCGTGACGCGTTGCACACAAACTCCGCCCTGTGTACACATGCCGTCAACCCACACCATTTAATCTTGCTCAGTATAGAGTATGACGGTGTGATCACGTAAAGCGCGCACACGATGGTATCGAAGTTGTGTTAGAGCACACAGTGTGTGCCAGCCGTGGTACGGCACCACTGGCGCGCCTCTACCCCGGCTTTAGCATCGATTTCCAGTCGGACGACCCAGCGCGATCGAGCGAACGGTGCGCGCCTTCACGAGGAGGTATCGAGCGCGTCCGCTGCTCGTGAGAGTCTACGAAGAGGGGTCGCGCGAGAAATAATACAGTTTGTCGTCAAAACGAATTTCACAACGATGAAATATTATATATGATAAAATGCATTTCACATTACTTCTATTTCTTCGTTTTACGTATTAGGAAAAATAGATCAGAAATAAAAGAGAAATAGAGATATATAGAAGGCTAGGAGAGAGAAAGAGAGAGAGGGGAAATGAGTGGGAGCGGATCTATGTAGAGGGGAGATAGGGTCGGGCGCTTTAGTGGTGGTGCAGAGTCCCGAGAGGTAAGAGGAAAAGGGGACGAGCAGAAGGCAGCGAAGGCGCTGCCCTCAGTCGGTCGGCCGTTTCACTACAGTCAGTATACAGTGAGAGCAAACGATTGGCTATACGTGGTCTTTGCTTAAGCGCGCACTACACTCCGTGTGTTCCCGTTTTTCGAGTGAAGGCTTCGAGCTTCGTTCTGCCCGCTCTTTCGCTCGCTCGGTCGGTCGGTCGTGAGTATGCGCGCGCGCACTCACACGCGCTCAACCAAATAGGCAGACAGAGAGACACAGTGTGAGGAGTCGTGCAGAGACAGGCGCGCGTACATAGCCATCGAACGTGGTGATTCGTACGGAGGTGGACGTGTGATAGAGTTAAACCGAGGCCATTTCTCGCGAAGGAAAAAGACAGCGGCCGTTCATCGCTGTCCTTGTTGTCTTCATCATCATCACCGTCATCTTTGTCGTCGATGAGATCGTCAACGGGATTTTGTCGACGCTTCAGCGTGAAATTTTTCTGCTTGACTCGAAGGTATATAAACAATTATATGAGAACCGTCCATACAACAAGTCCTGGCAAACACGAGAATCAAAAACAATCGTGAGTAAATAGAGCGAAAAGGGGGTACGTACCCTTACGGAACTCGCGTGTATAGTCGCGCGGACGATTGAAGTACGCTAGAAGCCGTGTGTATTCCGAGAGTTCTACTATAGATGTGTGAGTACGAAGAGTACTAAGAGGTGGGGGAGACAGTCTATACTTCGCGGACATCCGGCGGGGAAACCGCATGTATTCGTACGAAGCTCTCTGAGAGAGCGAGGGAAAAAAAAGAAGAAGGATCTGGCGCCGAGGGAAACCCGGGTGTTCTCAAGTGCTCGACAGAGACTTGAGAGGAGAAAGGAGGTTCTTTGCGTTCCGATTGCCGCGTATCTTTCACGTTCCCTTTATTGTCGTATTTAAAAGAATAAAATTGTAATATTACTTTTATAGAAGTTGATCCTATTATTTATCGTTATCCCGTATCGTTGATCCTCGTGCATGCGTGCCCGCACGCAACGGTTGAAATTTTCTGTACAAATAATAAGGGTGGTGGAAAAGAGGTGGAAGGACGTGACGGAGAAAGAGAGAGAGGTATTAAGGGGAAAAGAGAGAAATCAGAAACACGCCGAGCAGTGCTGCTCCCTATTGGCGACGTCGAGTCGCGCTCCCCACCCGGGACAGTCGAACGAGGTCCGAAGGCGAGTTCTCGGCGTGCAGCTACGGTGATTTTCCCTTACGAGAGTGTACGCACGAGACCTCGTAGCTCTGCAACACATCACGTTCCGTGTAAACATCTCTGTACGTATAATACATCGTGACTAGTATCAAGCTAGAATATCATCCTGGAAACGTGAAGAAATATATTTCAAGGAAATCGAAAAACAGCCAGAAGGAGAAAGAGATAGAAAGAGACTGGTAGTGAAGTCCGCTTTATACGCGTGCTATCGTCGATATTTTCTTTCTCACCGATCAACTGTGTGTGCGCCGATCGTGAACGCGTCCCACGCGTGTGTCGCGTATCACCGCCGCCGGTGAAACCGAGAGAATTCGAACGAGTCAGAGGGTAAAATAGGATTTCTCGCGTGGTCGGTCCTCTCCCGTGGCACGCGCGGAGAGGGGTGCACGGAGAAGTGAGAGAGGGAGAAGGAAAGAAAGTGAGACATCGCTGGACGAAGATAGAAGAGGAAAGAGAAAGAGAAAGAGGATAGAGACTCTTGAGGGGGAGCGACAAAGACGTGTATAGTGCACATAGGCGTTAGTGCTGCGCCCCAACGGCCGTTCGTCGAAGCTCAGTTATCACAATGGCTTCCGTGAAAGACACAGCAACTTTCTTCGCGGAGGGCACAGCGAGTCAGTTCGAACACGTCCTGAAGCTTTATCCGCAAGCCCTCAGACTCAAGGCTGATCATAAGACGAAAAAACCCGAGGAGCTGATCAAGTTGGATAACTGGTAAGTTCCCTATGATGTCCGATATTTCGTCGACATATTACGCCCGATACACGGGCCCTCCTTTTCAACGAGGGGCTTCCACCACGGGCACACACGGGACAATGAACCCGTGGCGCGCCAGTTGCTACCACATACCGCATGTTGTGTGTGTACCCGTATGGCCCCCTCATGAGACTAGCTACAATTCCAGATAGTATATTTACTCTCTCCTATTGGCATGATCGACGACGATCGCGAAGAGCGGCGGCTTCAAAAGATGTGACCAATAGTTATCTTATTTTTATAGTATTCATAGAAAGGATTCGTTTTGTCACGTGGTGATTTGAATCAATTACATTTTTTTTTATCAGTTACATTCATACACAATATAAAAAGTTTAACCGTTTTAATTATAGTTAAAAAATTTAATATTGATTATTTAATCTTTTACGATATTGATCAAGGAATTTTTGTGGGAATTTTATGCCATCTCATCGAAGTTTCAACGTTGCCATTACGATTGTGCATTAATATTGTTCTTAGTGTTGTTTGTATAATAATATTTAATAAAAAAACTAGTGGAAAAATCTGATAATATATGATAAAATATAATATAGATATTTTTCTATATTTTTATTAATATTAAATGGATTTTCTAGCGACCGTCGCACTGGCAACGATGCCAGTGAAAGAGGCGACTCGCCGGCGTCGCTTTCACGGCGTCACACAACTACCTTGACTCGAACATGATTAACAAACCTTTCTCCACTCTTGTTTTCGCAATTCCTTTTTTTTTAACGGCTAGTTGATGCACATTGTTTTTTTTTTCTAAATAAAGTTATTAAAAGTTTCAAATATCTAAAAATTCACGATACTTCTATTTATGTAATGTCTATATTACTATTATTACAAATTACATTAAAATATAAATAGTATTTATTAACAAAACAGTTTTTGTTGCTTTTTTTATGGCAAGTAAGATTGAAAGCGAAAGCATCATAATCAATGATCGTATATTCACTTCGACTTGTATTGTTAGGTCGTATTTGATAGATATATTATAAATATATTATTTTGAAACAAAAAACTTTTTTTTTTTTTAACATAATTGAGTACTATAAATTATAGAGGAAGCAAAGTTGTGTTACTATTGCCAACGATTTGTTTTATTTTATTCATTCGCGTCCTGATTTCATATAAACTGAGGTTATACATATATATATATACAAACATAAAGGTTAATTGTGCACAACAAATATATTCTAATTTGTTATCATATTTAACGAAGATAATTCAAGGTTAAAGTTATGTGATTCAAAAAATATTCAAAAGATGCGGTAAAAAACGATAATAGTATATTTTTTGTTTCTTATTATTTTAAAATCATCATTCGTTTAGAAAATTTTGTTACAGATATGTGTATCTTTCAGATCTATATTTATGCCGTGTTTATAAACATATATACTTTTCTATTATAGTTTAACGTCTCTTGAACTTTAAAGTTAATTTTAAAATTTCAAGAATTGTGTAAAGATCAATTTTTGAGAATTAATTTTCTTGATTAATTTAAATTTAAAAAATTTAAGTATTAAAATTTTCGATCGTTTCCAAACTAAACTTTTCGAACATTTTATTTATTATAAAAAATTACCGATTCGACTTACAAAGCAACAATCCCTTAAGAATCAATTCCCTCTCATTATACAAATTACCAAAAACAAAACTGGATAAAGCCCGTTTATCAAGACTGATGCGCGGAATTTAGAGCGTGGAGACGATAAAAACGAGGATTTATCAAGAAGAATCCGATTTGCCTGGTTCTCCATCGGTTGAACTATAGACGATGCCGTTAGATTCGCCAAAATTCGGTGCGAATGCTTGAATCGGGACAGTTCCCGTTGACGAGCGTTCGCGACGAGTTTTCACGGCACGAGCTTCAATTCCACTGGCGTCACGTCTGGCTTAATTAATTGAAGGCAGGTTCGAGACTCGTTAAATTCCACGTTACGGCTTTTTAGTCTTTCCTACGAGACTACGACCGGAATCGGGTAATAATAATGGAATCTTTGCCATCCACGATCACCGCGTTCCGCCGTTTAATTATTCATTCTTCGTTCAACGATGGTCGTCTTTCTATTCCCACTTTCCTTTGTTTTTGTTAATTCTGCATAGATCAAACTCTTATCCTCTATATTCCGTATTTCCTTTGCCACTAATCGTTGAATCGTTTTATGATGACTTCGATTACCATGAATCAGGTTTTTCCTATCTTTTAAAAGTCTCTTTTATAATATGCAGAATGTTTTTTTTCATTTCAAAATTCGACATTATAATTATTGATAAAATATTATAATCATTGAAAGTAATAACGGTACTGAAAATCTTTTGAATCTGATGAAAATATTTATAAAGATTATTGAAGATTATTAACTGAAAAAAATAGCTAAAATTTTCTTCTAGATATGTAAATATTTCGCAGTCTTTGTGAAGTTTTGTGAAATTACCAATCTAATAATTTCAGATCTATCTTAAAAAATATATTTGTGTCAATTAAATATTACGACATAATATTATCACGATAATATTTAATTGTCAGATTCAGAGAATCGCATATTCGTTTCAAAAAAGTGAGACAAAAAATCTATTGAGATTTTAAGTTCCAATCCAATTGATGGATATGGATAGTTATTGATGAATGATTATACTGAATCGTTTATTAATATTATTATTTCATCATTGATATACATAAAAATATATTTTACATTTTTTTTTAAAGAAATTTTTATTTTTATTAATAATCTATCGGAAATGACGACAGATTTGGTAACGGAGATATTAGTTGCAAGCTAGTTCTTTCTTCCGGTTGGAGAGGGGAGTACCGTTGTTTTCATTCCTGGTAAAGTTGTTTACGTCAAGGCTACTTTTCTACGGCATCCATCGATGCCTCGTCATCGTTACGCAGTGTCTCAGACTTCTTTGAATCATGTCGAGAAGTTAGAAGGTGAATATAAAGAATTCTGTGTCAGTGAGAAATTATCGTGGAAGTTGGGATATTTGGAAAAAAGTGCAACGTGGTTACTTATCGAATGCTGAGGAATTGAAATTTTCAATGGAATTTTGATATAGAGCGGATTTCACATTTTTAACATTCAGATATTTTTTTTAATAATCGAATACTTACTTTTTAAGTTTATTTAATATTTACTTTCAAATATATTCAAATAATGTTTGATGCAATAACAAATAAAGTTTATTGAAATATTTTTCTGAATAATACTTAAACTTTATCTAAATAATACTTTATACTTAATTATATCTATCTCTATAATTCACTGATTCCATTTTATTTATTATTCTTATGAACTCAATAATGCCGCATATAAGTGTAACAGTTGATCAACAAATTTTTCAAACGGTCTCTCTTGTGTTTCGTCGATTATTTCTCTTTCCATCGTTTGTTTTTCTAACACACAGTGAGGAACAGTTGCGTAACACCACGTGTGCTTCGTGGCAAATAACCCCGAACGATGCATGTCGAAGACAGTTGTATCTTTAAAAGTCGGCTTTCTCTTCATTGATACTCTTTTCTTTTATACCGACCGAGCTTCGTATAAAAGTACACCGCAAGTAGCTTCTTAAGAGGATAAACTTACAAGGATTGCGGACACGCTTTGCCTTTGTGACTAGCAAACTGAATACCAACCGCATATCTGTCAGTGCTCTTGGATTTTTCCTGGTATTTCAGATAAAGATACTATAACAACAATTCTTTTAAAAATATTCAATAATGAATGAATGAATATATAATGTATGAATGTGAAAATTTTCAGAAATAAATAATTTTCTATATATCCATAATTGATATCCATAATTCATTGATTATAATAGATTGACTTTTATTAAAGATGACTATAGACATATAATATTATCACTTTTATTAAATACTTATATATTAAGGGTAAACATTCAACATTTAACTGACTAAAAATAAGTATAGTCACTCAATAAACATTCTGTGCATATCAAAGGCGATTATAGTCGCTCAGCATTGAATTTTTGATATATATTAAAGAATTATGTGTAAAAAGATTTGTTGTCAGCCAACATGAAGGATTCATTATGTTCATAGTGAACTTATATTAAACTAATTTCTTCAATTTGCACGTTTATAGGGAAATATAGAATTGAGATATAAACATATCTCATATCTTGGAATATAAACATTGGTCTCATATAATGGGCAAATTTGTGACAATGAAAAGATTAAATTATATTTTATCTTCTATATAATAATAGAAAATAATAGAAAATAGTATTAATAGTATTTATCGTATAAAATATCGAATAAGAAATACAAAATAAAATGAAATATATAATCAAAAACTCTTTCAGTTATCTATAAATTATTGATATCTATTGAGAATCAAAATATGTAATACTTGAGTTTTGAATTAATTATAATCAATGATAATTGAGTAATTGAGATAATAAAATATCTAAAGCAAAAGTTTTTATAAACAAAAATATGAGTTTGTTTATTTTGTTCAATACGAAAGTTTTATTTTGAATAAATATATTATTCTGACTTATCATTTTATAAAAAAAATGATTTAATTAATTTTTGTTTTCATCATTTAAATTTTATTCTTCACCATTTAAATTCTTTGATTTTTTTTAAATCAAAATTAAAAGAAAATGGAAAAAATACGAGAAACATAATACAAACATAAATTACATAAATATTTAAATATCAAATAAAATAATAAATATTAAAATAATTTATCTTTGAAATATATTATTACTTCGATAAAATTATTTAAAATAAAGTAACAACGAATAAAAATCAAATAAAATACAAATTTTATACAAAATACAAATTTTATTTAAAATAAACAATTGTCCGAATGAGATTTCTTTATTTCAATAACCCTGGTGAAAAACAGCGTTCGCAAGCCGGTGAGACCGCAAGTTTTTGCCACGGTCAAATTACGTTTTTCCGGTTTGCAGTTTAAAGAAACCCGAGGGCAACAGGATACTCAGGTGGAGAACGAAGGAGGAGAAATTCTCCTTCGAAGTTGATCGAGAAAACATATGCAAAACGATCGTGACTATAATCCTCGTATATTTTCTTATATCATTGGATTTTCCCGTTAAGTGATATACACACTCGGCGTCAGTTCGTAGAAACACTTTTCGCTGATTCACCAATTCGTTAAAGCGATGAAAATATTCGGGTCAAACGGCTCGCGATCGAATGTCGACTGTACCGTCCATTTGGTCATCGTTTTGCTTGATTTTATATCTTCGATCTCGATAAATCGACTGCCGTGTCTTTCATCGTCTTCAATAGCGTTTCTACGGATTTGTTGATTTCGTCAACCGTGAAACGTGTGGGAACAGACGAGTTTCGACAATTTGGACACCTCGTTCCGTCGTGAACTTAAAGCCATCTCGCCGGTTCTCAAACTCGTTCTCGAGCTATGTTTCTTATTTTATTCGTGGTTTTGGAAATGTTATATCTTATAGAAGTTTTATAAGTCGATAAGGAATCTCGACAGAATTATGGCACAATTGAAAATTGGTCATGGAAGAGACTAAATTACTGATTTTTTTACCTTTTTTTAATAATATAAAATTCTTTTTTTATTATAATAAAAATATTTTGGTGATTAAAAAAATTGTTTTTTTAAATCTATTTCCTATGTTTTTTATATCCAGCTTTCAATTGTAGATTATGGAAATTTAATTACAAAGACTTAACGTTTTTAAAAAATCCTGACATTTTATTACTTTTCAGGATATTATTCACAAAATTATAAATATGTGTTAATATCTAATTTCATAATCATTTATGCATAATAAATAAGATTGAAGAAACAAAAAACGTTAAACGACGAAAATAAAAAAAATGCCACTTTTTTAAAAAATACTAAAAATCACAATGAAAAAATTAAATCCTTTTTATCTTCAGAATGGTCAACGATATTAAATTTATATTCTTTTTAATATTCTAAAAGTATAAAAATAAATCTTAAATAATCTTGAAATTAAAAATTTTTCTTAAAATATAAATTCCATAGACACTATATAATCCATACTATGACCAGTGAGGAGAACGATTCGTGGCGGTGCCCATTGGGTAACGAAGTGTGTTTCAAAACACGGTGAAAATGGCCCGTGTAGAAAGAATGGTCCCGTCTGGTTTATGGACTGGTTCCCTTGGAATTCGCGAAATATTCGCGGATTACAGGTGTGCGTGGAGAAGGTTTAAGGAGAATAAAAGAAGAAGGCGGAGGATCGTCGTAAAAGCAAAGGTAGAAAAATAAGGCTTGTAGAGTTCTCGCGAGGCACAATCCTCCTCCTCGCCAGTTTTAAAGCACACGGCGATTGTGTCAAGGTTGTTTTAGCGGGGAGACCCAGCACTGCGTTGCGTGGCGCGCGAGAGCCTCTCAAAATGGTTGCGCGAGCCTCTGTCCTGAAAAGGTTTCGAGCTGTGGCTCAAAAGAACCGTGTACACCAAAAGAAATAAACCGTTACGCCACTCGGCCAATTGTTTCATTTTTTTCTTTCTTTTTCTTTCTTTTTTTTTATTTTTTTATTTTTTCGACTTTCTATTAATAATCAACGTTTAATACAACAACGATTCCTTTGGAGTTTCATTCTGATTGTAATAGAGAGAGAAAGAGAGAGAGAGAGAGAAAAAATCGATGAAAGATTTTGGAAACTTTATGAGTTTTATTATGATTACAAGAGAATAAAACTTGTAAATTGATCGGAAATTCTTGGAATTTATGTAACAGGTACAGCGAAACGTTGAAAAATATAAAAAATCTATTTGTGTTATTTGCTTTTTGATAATCAATCGTTGAATAATGTTACAGATAGGGATGTTTTAATCCGGATCACTTGATCCTTAGTGATCCTTTGCGAGATTTGTTTTCCTTTTGTTGGAGATTGTTAGAGATAAAAAAGAATGGATTTTTTATGAAAAATATGAAGATATAAAAATATATAAAAAGCGATAAAAAAAAATATACAATCTAATTCGATACAATCAAGTGAGTGATAGTAAGTAATAATTATTACAAATAAATCGTTTTGTAAATCATTTGAAATTACTATGGTGAGTAAAGAATATATATATATATTTTTTTACATTATTTTATACCTCACGAGCTTGTAAGGTTTTTTGCAATTCTCTCGAATGTATTAATAAATCGGTTCAAAGTAATTAATGAAAAAAAAGAACTTGAAATTAATGAATACTTGTTTTGCGTTTTTTCTTTTTTTAATTAAATATATTCATTTGTGGAAAGATATGTGAGATTTTGCCCCACGATCTCAAACATCCATGTTTAATATTAATTCAACGATTGACGAGAATCAAGTGGCTGTAACTCATTTTTAGGGCTTCTTTGCCTATACCTATTTGATCGAAGCCAGAAGAGAACCAATCCAATATCCTCTTTCTTTTTTTTTTTTTTCTCTCCGAGAAAATCGTATAAACCTTTTATTTTTACCAACTTTTTTGTTTATTTATTTATTTATTTAGTATAAACACAGTAAGAAATAATAACACTAATGAGAGTAAAATAATAATTGAATATAAAAAAAAATAATATATCAATGGAAGATAAATAAATTTAATTATTTAATAATATTATGAATATAAAATTAAATAATAGAAAAAAAATATGAAAAATATTTTACACAAGTTTTTTCATTTATATTTATTTTTTTACTCCTTTGAATCCAAACTTCTTTTAACATATCTGTTCAAATATATAAAGAATATTTTAGTCACAAATGAAACTTATAATTTTTCATTTTTCTGAATTATCATTTGATTATCGAATAAAATTTATTTTTCCTGAAAAAAGATTTTTTTTATTTTTATCTTCGTTTTATTGCTAAAAGAAAATAGCAAAAATAAAAAAAAAAGAAACTATAAAACGTTAAATTCTAATTTGAGAAATTACTTTTGGCTGCGAGACAAACTAAATCTACTGTTTCCTTGGACGATAATACGGTTCATTATCGTCCAAGTTTCACCGCAAACCAAAAATCCTAATCTTTCCACTATTCCATCGTTCTTCCTTTATATAATAAATACTAGTAATATATTACAAATAACGTACAAATAAAAACTGAAAAACTTTAATAATAGATTTTATTTGATTAAAAATTAAAATTCTTTTTTTAAAGTTGAATCTAAAAATAATGGATTTATTAAATATTTGAAAGTATCGAATATCGAAAGATCGATTAATCCTCCATAATATGCTCGAATGCATTGAAGAAAAGATTTCATTTATGAATGTCTGAGTTATTATCGAAGAAATCTTTTAAAAATTAACTTAAATTAATAATAAATTAATAAATTATTTATTGGACAATTAAATAGAAATTTTAATAAACGTGAAAAAAGAATTCGAAGCAAATAAAATGAATTTAGATAAAAATATAGAGTTATTAATTTGTTTAATTTGTTATTTCAATTTCTCCCTTACTCATTCTAATTTTATTAATTTCGAATAAATAAAAATTCAACTTATTCAACAAATAATAATTAATTCTCCCAATATACGAAACAATTATAATTTATTCTTCTTGTCCATTATTCAAAATAATATATATTCAATCTCTTAATTCCAATAATTCAATTCAATACCAAAAAAAAAGTATTTCTTCCAATTTATAATATTACATTTCGATATATATACTATAATCGATTTACATCCGTTAAATAAACAAATAAACAAATATGTACGAATCAAACAGACCGCAAAATTTATCCAAATAATGTCACGCACGATTACGTGTAAATCGATCCCTAACCATTTCGATCAACGGTGTATCACGCTAATTATCAAATCCATCCAAGGTTTCCACGTGCTCTGTTTGAAAAAAAAACCAATCATAATAACGAATCCAGTAGCCAGTAATTCAAAGAAACACACGTTCAAGTTGTCGCATTATATGAATGAAATACAAACTATCCGTAACTAAGTTTAGCCGTTCAGCCAAACAGCTGATCTCAGCCGACCTCCGAAAGTACCCTACAATAAAACCACGCGAGAGAGTGCTGCCACCCCCTCTCTCTCTCTCTCTCTGTTCCACTCGTTGCACGGCCGTGTTCACGGATGCAGCCTCCGAAGAACAGAGAACTTGTCCCGGTGTCGATGACCCGAATAATGGGGACGAAGAAAGAGTTGGTGGGAAAAAGAGGAAACGTTACCTGAACCGGGACGTTTGCCGCTAAACGAAACCAGATTCTTAAAAAAAAAAAAAAAAAAAAAAAAGAAAAAAAAAAGGGAAAAAGTAAGAGAAAATAAAAGAGAGAGGGGAGAGAAGTTATTTTCAGTTTGCAATTACAGTTTCATAAAGAATTCTTGATGATTCAGTGATTTTGAATGTGTTTATTCGTTTAAGTGTAATATATATTGATTTCTTGATAAACGAAGGAATGTAATTTGAACATGGGTATTTTTTTTTAACGAGTAACGTAGTGAATTTTATATAGAATTATAAAGAATTTCGTTATTTTGAATAATTTTTTGTATGATTATTGTTACAATATAATATAAATAATATAAATAAGTGTCAATTGATTGGATCAATATTTTAAATATTTTGGAATATATTGAAGTATATTGATAATATTTTTGAATTAAAATTTTGGCTTTTGAACAAAAATTGATATTAAACGCTCTGAAAGATTACCAATATTTTATGTTTCAATTATTTAATATGAAGGGTTTTTAATGTTTTTAATTAAAACCTCAGTTTTAGCGGACATCGATTTGCATGGTCGGTGAATACGTTAGCCGATTATTAAATTAAAATTGTCAAGAATGAAAATGAAGGTCGTAGATTGTTGTGATTGAGGATTTGAAATGTTAGAGGTATATTATGTTTCGATTCAAAATATGCAAAAGGGATATAAAAGTCTTCTTTGTTTCGTAAAATATTTTCCTCGCGCACAATAACTCGTATTAATTCATCGAATATCATAATCTTCATTTAAATTTCATCACACACGATGAAATTTATGAATGAGAAAAATATCCTCTAAATATTTATATTTAATATTTAATAAACGTGTTTCATTAAGGGGAAATACACGATTTATTGTTAATTATACGAATATAATGTTAATTACACGATGGGAATGAAAATTAAAGAAAGTTAAATTGCATCGTTTACGCCATTAAAAGAAAAATTAGAAACTTTTATGATGGGAAATACGAAAAGTACAGGGATGTAAAATAGAGGAAGAAGTTTGACAGAATATCGGGAAATCCAATGCGGAGAACGCGTCCTCGATTTGGCTCGTGTTCCAACGCCAGTTGTCTGCCAGCCCACGTGAGAGTCAGTAGGTGGAAAACCGCTTCTTGCGGCCGCATTTTTAATCAGTATTCCGCGATTCCACGCTCGCGAACGTGTTATGTAATCGAGCCCCTGTAACCGTGATCTTGCATACATCCTGACGTTTTATCCACTGATCATTCCATCCACTGATCACCCGATGACGTTTTTTGTTCCCAGGTACCAGAATGAGCTTCCAAAGAAGATCAAGTCGCGCGGCAAGGACGCGCATCTCAATCACGAGGAACTGGTGCAAACGATGAAATGGAAGCAAATAGTGAGTGAATTTTTATTTAATCAATATATTCTGTGTTTGTTTGCTTGTTTGTTTGTTTTTTTTATTTTTCTTTTGATTTCTGCGATCCATCGAGATTGTATCCCGAATAATAATTAGAATTTATTATTTAATTTTGTAAAATGTAAAATTGAATATAAAATATTATTCGTATAATTTTTAATTTCTTCGATCACGTAACTTGTTAAAGATAGCACGATACGCTAAATTCATGATTACTCTTAACTAAAATGTGAATTAGATTTAAGTAACTTTCACTAAAGTCAATTGAAGTTTTAGAAGTTTCAAAGTTTTGTTTAAACGTACATTGTGCATAATGGAGCGATTTCCAACTTATCTTAATTCTATTTCTGCTTTTATACAATAAATTTTGAAATTTTGATTCGTTCTTATCGATCATAACAAAATGAGAAGAATATTATCGATAACAAAAAAAATAATATTATAATATTAAATTAAAGTTGCAATTAATACAAAGAATTAATTCTCCCTTTCTTTTCTCCTCTCCTTTTAAAATATTAAAATATCAACTTATTTTTATATTTTTCTTTTAAGTAAAGTTGACAATTTTTCTAACGTTAAATTCTTTTTTATTATTTGCAGCGTGGGAAGTTTTATCCTCAACTGTCCTATTTAGTAAAAGTGAACACACCTCGCGCTGTGATGGCGGAAACGAAAAAGGCGTTCAAAAAACTTCCAAATCTCGAACAAGCGATTACTGCCCTCTCGAATTTAAAAGGAGTAGGTACCACGATGGCGTCAGCTCTATTAGCAGCAGCATCACCAGAGAATGCACCCTTCATGGCGGACGAATGTCTGATGGCAATACCGGAAATCGAGGGCATCGATTATACCACCAAGGAGTACCTCAATTTTGTTCAGCACATTCAAAATACCGTGGAGAGGCTGAACAAACAAAGTAAGTGTTTCTGTTAATATGTTTACTCAGTCACTGTCAACCGATCATTAAACAGAATTATCTTATGGGTTTACAACTACAACTTTTGTTTTGCAATTTATTATTTTACCATGCTTATAAGAAGTCATGCTTGTAAATTGTATTACAAATTTTTTTATGAATCTTATAAACATAATTATAACTCTTACGTGAAAGAGAAAAAAAGAAGGAGATACATTATTCAAATGTAAATTATCAAAGTTGAATAATTATAAAGATATTAGTTTACAAGATTTTATTATTAAAATTTATTCATTGATTCACGTGTAAAAGTTCATTCAGATTATTCGTATTGAATTAAAATCAATTTTTCATTCTAATTTGAAATATTCTTTTTTTTCTTTTCTCTCTCTCTCTCTCTCTCTATATATATATATATATATATATAGTAAAGGCATATTTAAGTAAAATTTATTTCAACAAATTAAAATAATTTGAAATAAAATTAGAAAATATATTTGTTTTGAAATATCTTTCCAAATTTTAAATGAAATTAAGGATCTTCCAACTGTAAGCTTGACTTGAATTGTTTATCTCGATGAATTTAAATAAACAGAATTTTACTGCATTCGAATTCAAACAACTTGAGCAATCTGAATGAAGCTTAAGTATCTTCTATCTATATTCATATTGAAACACCACTATCAATTCCGTTTGCCAATTACATCAGATTATATAACTTGAAATCGAATAAAGAGATAATTCCATTGGAACTTTGAAATTCATTAATATTAAGTCATCCTTAATTAACTCTATTAGGTCATCCCATAAATAATAATTTTTCCACGAGTTAAATGATATCTGTTTTATTATAAAAGAGCACTGTATTTCAGAATTTCATAAAGCATCAACAAATTAATTAGTTAAATTAAAATAAGAAGATTAAACTTAAAAATATTGTTATTATTATTGTTATTGTTTACATCATGAAAACCTCAACGTGAATTTTCCCAACTATTAAATATATTACGAAACGATCCTTATCACAATAAAGTTTAACACGCGGTTTCGTCGCGTTTTGTTTATTCCAGC
Source organism: Apis laboriosa (assembly GCF_014066325.1). Taxonomy (NCBI): domain Eukaryota; kingdom Metazoa; phylum Arthropoda; class Insecta; order Hymenoptera; family Apidae; genus Apis; species Apis laboriosa. The sequence continues at coordinate 808,341 of NW_025224442.1, read as the reverse complement.
GTCGAACGGCAAAACATGGAGCCCTCACAGGGTGGAGCTCGCTCTGTGGACCCACTACGTGGCGTCTGAGCTGAAGCCAGAGCTGTTGGACGGCATTCCAGGCTCCACAGAGAACGGCAATTCCCATCCGCCCAGCAACGGCGAGGCGACAGAACCGTCGGACGACAGCAATCAGGAAGCGGCACTGAACGGTAAGGAACTAGGCAGTATTGATCCGGCGGCCATCGACGAGAACAGCATGACCACGTCCTTCACCGAAGACTCGATGGATAAACCAGCTACGCCGATTACAGCGGCCGTCGCCAGCGAAGATACAAACGATTCACTCGCCACGAACGACAACGACGACAGCAACAACACTCCCCGACCGACAGACAGCGAGGACACCGAAGACTCGCAGGACGTCCAGGAGCCGCCCACTAAGAAGAGTAAGAAGTGACCCACCGCCAGCCAGGGAGCCACGAATACAAGCAACAACGTCAGCACCCTCGTGTCGGCCGCCAATCTAACGCTGATCGCAGCGAGGCGCTTCTAAAAACCGCCAGGGTCACCGATCAGGGTCGCGGATAGTAGACCTGTAGCCTACCATCGCACCATCACGATCGTTTTTTGATGATTCTCCTTCGCTCCTGCTCTCTCTCTCTCTCTCTTTCTCTCTCTGTCTCTTTGTCTCTCTCTCTGTCTCTCTCTTCCTTTCCTTCCCTCTTCCTACTCTATCTCCATTCTCTTTCTCTATTTTTTTCCTATTTGTACTTGTTCCTAATTTTTCTTCTTCTATCTTTTTCCTTCCTTTTCTCCTTCCCTCCCCCCCTCTAAGTTATTTATCCGCATTAAATTTGTAAGATTCCTCTTTGTATCCCACTCCAGTCCTTTTTTGGGACCGATTTTTCTTTTTCATCATGTTTTATAATCCAGTACATCTTTCTGCTCTTATCTTGTAGACTCTCCTGCTATTGTTTGTAGAAATTTTCCTCGAGATCTCGTGTAAAATAGTGTTACTGCATATACGATGGAAAGCGGAAGTTGTTGTGTGTAAGCACCTTGCTGGTTTTTAGATTCATCGGGCTCAATTGGAGGCAAAAAAAGAAAGAGGTAAAAAGCTCGACCGATGTTTCGAAGATTTCCTTCCTTTGTTCTTAATTTCTCTTACTTTTTCTTCCTTTTTTTTTTTTTTTTTCTTTTTTTCTTTTTTTCTTTTTCTTCGCGTTCGTTTTACATTATTGGCCAATAATAGTGACCAAGTTTTTTTTTTTAGGTCATGAACTTGTAATTAGCATTACAAGCAACAGTTGACGTAACTTTTATACGATGTGATAATAGTAATAGTTACTTTCTTTTCTGAACGGGAGAATCGTTCACTTTTTAAGACTCCGAGGAAACTTCGAATTGGCGGAGCTTTCTCACTTTTTTCTGCGGCGTGGCGTAGTTTTTAGGGAATATAATTCTCTTTTCTTTTTTCCATACGATCGAAACGAGACGATTCCTCACGGTACTGCCTTCTGAATAAACCCGTTCCCTCCTCACTGCTTATTACGCGATAGCAAAACGACGTAGTCTTTAATTAAAACAGCAAGTCATCATTCCTTTTTACCATGATTTATACCGGCGTTTTTGAAGGCCACCGAAATACGAAGGGCGATACGAAACGATGTTGACGCGTGTTTTTAACTTTTTCTTTGTTCTTTTTGTCAGAAAAAAAAAAAANAAAAAAAAAAAAGAAAAACAGAAAAAAAAAAGAAAAAAAATTGAAAAACTGTGAGTGGGGTGTGCGTAGCGAATGAGAGAGAAATAAGAAGGGAAGAGAGAGTGGGTACAAAAAGAGGAGAGAGAGAGAGAGAAGATGAGAGAGAACGTATAAGACCGGGTGTGAGAGAGTTATCGAGTAACTGATTCCGTGACCAGCAAGAAGGAATATAATAATATTAAAAAAAAAAAAAAAAAAAAATGGCGGTACACACACTGAACACACACTGATAATATTAATATTAATAATAATTATTATTATAATTATAATACCGAATCATTACCATAATTTATATATCTTAACAAAAAAAAAAAAAAACTGCATGTCAGAGTGATGCATGGAGCAAACCAAATACCTTGTAAGTAAAAAGAAACTTTAGAAACAAATAAAGGTAACGCTTTTTTGAGTCCACCAAGAATAAAAAAAAAAAAAAAAACGAGAACGAATGTGGCAAGTGGATGGCAGCAGATCTGCACACGTGCAACATACATACATACATACACTTATTGCAAAACGTACTACACGTGCATACAAAACGCAGTGATATAGCATCCGAAACACGACAGAATGGACATATACCACACCACACATATACCACATCAAGGTTTTTATGTACAGGGATTTAACTAGTATTTTTGCATTATTAAGGATTATTAATTATTCGAGGGAAAATGAAGACGCGAAGAAACGTGAACGAGGAAGAGAAGGGGTGAATGTCGATGATGATGATGATGATGATGACGACGATGATGAGCGATTGACAAACGAAAAAAAAATATATTAATAACAAACAAAGGGCAAAAAAAGACGATGGCATGAAATAATAGAGGTATAAAAATGAAATTAAAACTGATATATATATTATATATATATATATATATATAAAAATAGATATATAGAAAGAGAAAGAGAGAGCGAGAAAAAGTGAAAATGTTCAGGAATGAGTGTACACGTTTGCAAAAGTGATAGAGTGAATGAGAGAGAGAGAGAGAAAAAAAGAGAGAAAGAGAGAGAGAAAAGCAGAAGAATAAAATAAATTACTATAGCTTGATCAAGAACGTTCATTCAAATTTTATAAATATACATATATAAATATATGCGTATATTATATAATATATATAGTGTATATGTATATATATTATATAATATATATTTATAATTTAGAACAGCGTGGCCCCCCTCAGACTACTTCAAATACTGACCCTATTAATTAAACGACAAACACGCCGTGGCATGTGTACTCGTTCGGCTGCACGAAAATAAAACAGAAAAAAAAAAAATATTGGAAAGGGGAAGGAAGATCAAAAGGGAGAAACCATCCCTTAACACGTACTATTTTGAATTTCTATTGTACTATCGATAATGATTATTATTATTATTATTATTACTACTACTACTACTACTACTACTACTACTGCTATTTCTTATTATTATTTCGAAGTGGATCAATTCCTTTGGAGAAAGGAATGCAAATAAAATACAAATTCTATATATCCGATGTGTATCCGAAGCAAATCGACGGATAAACGCGAAAGAAAATAGTAACATCGATGACGTGTGTGTGTCCATCGTTAGCAGTGACACAGGAGGAACCATTTTACACAATCGCGAGCATTATTTTACAAATTAATATCCCGGCTGGCAAAGTCATATATTATGCGTATATACGAGAGATAAAATGAGAAACAGGAGAGTCAAGGACGAAGATGGAAGAAGAGAAAAAAAAAAAAAATAGGAATGCAGCGAGTATGGATGAACCTGCCTAATGAGAAAAAAAAAAAAAACCGTAGTGAACTGTTCTATTTATTTAGCGCCTAATTTATTCCGTATCAATTCGTTTCGTTGGCAAGGAAAGAAGATATATAAATATATATATATATATATATATATGAAATATATATACATATTTCTATATATTTATATATTCGTATATATATATATATACGCGTATGTATGTAAAAGAATTCGAGAAATCTCACACGTTTTCAAACGAGGAAAGGAAAGGAAGTGTAAAGGACTACAGAAATATGTGTGAACGTATATTTTTTGTCTTTTTTTTTTCTTGCGATATAATTAGGAAGTAATTGTAGTAATTAAATCGATTATGAACATGAGATTGGTATACATATTTGTGAGCTACGATGATTGATCATAATAATAAGACGACGATTATAGTAAGACAATGATGAGGATGATAATGAGGACAGTTATGATTATTATTATTATTATAATTACGATCATTATTATATTATTACTGCTATTACTACTATTACGAATGACGACGAGTATAGTTTTTATTGTCTTATAAACGTAAACGGAATACAATGTAGCGGAGTTGTTTGTTTTTTTTTTTTTTTTTTTTTTTTTTTTTCTTTCTTTTCTATACGCCTGCTAAATTATTATTCTCGCATGTAATTATATATAGAGACATTCCATACTGATTTCTTCTTGTTCAGTGTTGTTTCTCTCTCTCTCTCTCTCTCTCTCTCTCTCTCTCTCTCTCTCTCTCTCTCTCTCTCATCTCTCTTTCTGTCTCTTTTCTCTTTATTTTCTTTTTTTATCTTTTTATCTTTTTCACCGCCAAGACAAGAATACGCGAAAATATACCGAGAGAAAATCGCGGAAGTGAAACATTCGGTCTTGATTTCCGGATGGACCGAAAATATCCATCGAAATAGAAAAGAAGCGATGATCTCGCAACGAAGTTTTCACGTCCCACGCAACAACAACCAGCTGTGTCGTTCCTTCCACGCATTTCTATTTCCCACGTATGTATCGCGCGTGTTATGTAAACTTTTTTTTTTTTCTTCTTCTTTCTCTCATTCTCACTTCTCGCGATCTATCGATTTATACACCTCTTCCTTCACACCTCGAACGGAACGTAGATTTTTTTTCTTTTTTTTTTTAAAAAGAAAAAGTTTTCAAATGACTTGCGAAACACGCGCCAATCTCAGCGTACGAACGAACGACTAAAAAGATTGGATAAAATATGACAAATCTTTCTCATCCCTCGATGGAATGATGAGAAAATGGATAGATAATCTGTTCATCGATACAAATCAGAATTTTAAAATCGATGAACAAACGAAAAAAAAAAATAAAAAATTCGCTATAGATTGCAAAATCTTCAGTCATTACTCGACTGAAGCATGATTTTTTTCTTTCTTTTTTTTCTTTTTTTTTTTTTTTTTTTTTGAATTAACGAATATGGAAGTTACAAAATCTTCTCTTTCTCTCTCCTTTGATAGAATCTAGATCATTATGGAGAACGATCCAATCTTCTCCATTGCGTGCGATTGGAACATGCGGCAGAATTTCGTTCAACGAGCGAACGAACGACGCGAGATTTGGCGAAAGTTGACCTGCCCCCAAAGATAGATATGCGTAATAATAATCGATGAAAGGAAAAATTCTGCGAAAAAAAAAAGGGATGAGATCCTTCGAAGAGGGATTCTCGAACGCCTGTCCTCTGTTGATCTCGCTTTCATCTCGGATCTTCTTCGGCCACGATTCACGAGAAAAAAAAAAAATATATATATATATATATATAATTTCGCAAAATGAAACAAAAGAACCTGGCTCCTCCATCCGTGTTCTCACGTATTCATTTCTCGAGGGGTTGAAAGGAAAAGCGAGATATTTTTCGCGAAAGACAAATACCCATTTTCGAGCAATTCGATCTTTGTACTCTGCATTCGTTGGATAAATTGAATTGGGAATATTTAATAGAACTTTTTTTTTTTTTTTTTGAATCGTATTGTCAAAATCGTTTATGCCAAATGTTAATTTTTACGTTTAGCCCAGATATGTCTATCATTCTTCCAAAAAAAGATGGTTTTTAAGATAATTTTATTTTTTGATTTCTTTACACTTCTTATAATATTCTTCTGAAAAAAAAGAATAACAATTTGTTTAAAAAAAAAAAAATAATTAAGTAGTACGTAAAAATTCATATCTTTAAGTTTAATTATTTTAAGGGGAAAAAAAGAATCGAAGATCTTTTTCCAGTTGAGTGATAAACATATTTAATTGTGAAAGGCAATTATTCGAATAATTTTCAATTATTTCAAAGACAATTTTACCTGCCTCAGTGGACCTCGAGGAATGAAGAAAATCGATGCAATAACATCGTTGTCTCGTTTTCAAAGGAATTCGTGACACGCAAATTGATATCTTTCAAACGAAAACGAAACATGGTGATCTCTGGTGATCGATCGATGTCGAAGGTCACGATATCTCTCAGGTTTCAAAAAGAAAAAAAAAAAAAAAAAAACGTTCAAAATCCGGTGATTGATCCGATCACCTTAACAAACTGCCATTTAATGTTACTAATTAAGCGATCGTAATGAACGGAGATGATGCGTGGAATATCCGAATAATCGGGTTGAAAGCGTGTAAACTTACAGACATTGCCTATAGATATGTATCTACGTACAAGATATTTGGATTTCAACAAGAAGTCTGAATGTTCGTACAGAAATTTGTGGTGAAAAAAATTTCTATAAGTAATAAACGTAAGTCGTATGAACTGCCTGTATAAGAAGATTATATTTTCTGTTTTCTACACGGAAGGCAAGAAAAAGATAATTTAATCTTTTGTCTCTCGTCCTCGAGGTCTAAGAAAATATATATAAATTATTTTTTCTTTCTTTATTAATTAAACGAACGGATTAAACGAATCGGAGGAAATTAATTAATGTACACATACGATTGTATCTTTGTATCTTTTGGAATTACATATGTTGTAAATTAAAGAAAAAAAAAAAAGTGAAAAATATGTGCCACTATTTCTATAAGGGATTAAATCTCGCTTAAATACACACAACCAATCCTAAATAATCGAACTGTCGTACGTATTTATTTAATTATCGCACGCGTTTCGTTGTTTTAATTAAATGTACTCTTTTATTTTCGCATTCCTACAGAATATTCTTCGAAATATTCTTGCCATCTTTGATATCGATTGCATATCTGTATACAATGTCTACTAACTTTTGTCTACACGCTTTAAATTTCATTTTTCGCGGATCGAGAAACGAGAATCGAAGAAGAAGAGAGAGAAAAAAAAAAAAAAAAAAAAGAAAAGAAAAGAAAAGAAAAGCACATTGATCTCCAGCGATCGTTCATTACATTCGCGATCACTACCAATTTTTGGCATCTCTTTTCGAGAGGAAAAGAAGGAGATTACTGTTTTTCCGTCAAAAGGGCCGCGCGAGATACATTTTCGAATTTCAACCCTTTCGCCACCAAAACCCCCCGACACCTCGTTGCCCGAAGAATTTCGACTACTTTGTATAGAGCGCTTCTGCGACCGATCACAACACAATTTTTTTGTTTCCTTTTAAAATTAGAGTAACGTATAATTCTTGGATTAATTGTAAAGTAACGTGATGTCATTACGAAGTACGAGGTTAAATAAATTATTTGAAAACGTTTCTTCAGTTGGTGTTTTTCGTACCACCTACGAGAAACCGGCCACGCCGTTCCATTGCACGAGAAACACGAGATCCGTTTCATATACTTGCAAATTTATTCCAACGAGTTCGAAAAGTGTACAAGATTGATAATATAGAGATATCGAATAAAAAAATTTCGTACGTTTTGTGAAAATAATTATTTTCAATAAATAACGAAATTTGAAGAAAGAAGAAGAAGAAGAAGAAGAAGAAATTTAGATTTAGACGGAGAAAATCCTGTTAAACGATCCAATTTCGCAAAGAGTTCGTATTAATTTAAATAACTCGTAATAATCGAATAGCATCTTTGCGTGAAATTCATCTCGAAGAAGCGGTTAATTAGCTTGATAAACTTGCGTGCACGCGAAAATGAACAAAAGCTCTCGTCGCAAAAAGGGGGATCGATCACTTCGATTTTCCGGTTCAATTGTGAAGGAAAAAAACATCGACTTCTCCCCTTATCCTTTCTCTTTATATAAAATAAAAAAAAAAAAAAAAAAGTCCACCATCGGTGTTTTCTCCCCGTTTACTCCGTTTAAAAACTATGTTTACTCCGTTATAAAGGTGAACGTGAGATAAAAAGAAAAATAATCTTTCTTCTTTATTTAACCGTGAATATAAACCATGCGGATATGATACTTTTCATTTCCTATTTTTCACGGTTCGTTCTCCAAACAAGGTTAGTCATTAATTTTTCATAGACAGAATAATAATTGCTTGTAAAAAATTTTTGTAAGTATTTTTGTAAAAAAATCAAATATTATATAGTTTAAACACGAAACGTCATTTATCAAGTTAATAGCAATAATAATAAATATTTACACAATTTTGTTCCATCGTTAATTATAAAAGATAATGCACGGATCATTAACGAATACATAAAACTCTTTCACGAGTTACTTTCAACGGTTATTTTTTGCAAATTTTTATTCTCAAGTACATATATATAAATCTTTTTTAAAAGACAGCATAATTATCCAATTCTCGATAATTTATTAAGATAGAAACCATCTATATTTACGAGATAACGTAAATACAACGTTAAACAAATCGATAATTCGAGTATCGAGTATCGATATGATTAACGAAATTTCGATCCAACAAATTCTCTTTATCTTAAAAAAAAGAAGGAATTTCAAGGGATTTTATTAGATTCTGGCGTTAATGGCTACGTAATACACGATACACCGGTGTAATTACACGTCCATTAACCGCTCGCCGCAACGAACGGTGCGCAAACAAACGGGTAATTGATTCGAAATTAATCGGACCTAAAAGGAGCAATTAAGTTTCTTGCCTCGGTGAGAACCGGTGGATGATCACTGAGGAGATTGGAAGCCAATGGGGTTACAATTGGGAATTTATACACGGGATAATTGTATACGGTTGATTAGAAAAGAAACGCGATCGTTATTTCGATGAAACGTTGGAAAATATACGCGTATAAATATATATATATATATACATATATAGGGGTGTCGTTAATTGGCTCCCATGACGATATCACTCGGTGTCAATGACGATCGTTATGCGACGATGGTGATAATGATCGCGTTGACGACCACGATGATACTTGGCCCCTCGGGTATCGACGCAGACTAGACGCACTAAATAATCAGTCGATTCCTACTTGAAAATTCATTACGTGTGATTGTTAGTTGGAATAGCTTATGGATCGTTAAGTGAAAATAATTGATGGGCCTCGGTTAACCCGCTGTGATCGAATCAAAATTTTGTTTGATTATTGGGGAGGGATAATTCTAATAAGTTTAAATCTGGCGAAAGAGTAATTACTGGCGCAATGATGCACCGTTAAAATAATACGATTTTAGATTAAATAAATTAAAATTATTGTCCAAGAGTTTCTCTCGTTTTATTCCGGTGTACGTATTATATAAAATTATCTTTAGTTTTTGAAGAAACTTTCATTTAACGAACAATTAATTTAATTGGGAATCGTTATTTTATTGTTTTCTCATTTTTTAAGAAATTTTCACGGACGAAAAGTTTATTTGCGCGATGAAATCTATTTATTTCTGAAGATTTATTTATCAATATATGACATATTGTAAATGTCTGTCATAAATAATTAGTGTGTCATTTGTATCTTAATAGAATAAACAATCGATGAAATTATCAATAATCCGAATGAAAACAAACGCATAAATTATTAATTATTATATAACTTTAATAATTTTAAATAGTATCGATCATAAATCATAATAACAACGCTCAATATTTTTATTACAGAAGGATAAAATGAAACGAGAATAGAACACGAGATTTACAGGCCTGAAAGAGCATGAATCCATGCTGGTTGGGCAAAGTGAAAGTGAAACGTTCTCCAATCTCTATTCGACTTTCTCCGAGTCTCCAAGCATTCGTTCCTCGCTTCCACGATGAGAATCCATTCATAAACTTTTTTTTATACGCATTAATATCAAAAACCACACAGAAAAAATACGATAAATAATATTCTTATTTTTTTACAGAATTGCAATGTATTTAATATGGAATAAAATATGATATATATATATATTCATGGGATGAAGGTTGCAACTAATGAATAATTAAACTCGAACTTGAAACGATGGAATAAAATTTAAATACTTATGCGGTAAGAAAGTTCTTATTTTCGTGTGGTATGCGTTATTATTTTTGTCACGACGGCCATCTCGAAGCGTTCCTTTTCGATGCTTCTAAAATTAAGGACAGAAGCAACCTTGCCTCATGGTTCGTTGCCAGGAACAGTGTAACTTGGAGCCACGAATTTTCTTTCGGATCCTGATGATCAAACGAATGAAAAAAATAATAAAATATCTTTCGATTAATGAAACGAATCGAATATATATAATATAATTGAAGACAAGGTATATATTTTGAAGTAATATTGTAGAAAAATTACTGCATCTCAATAATTTATTTAGTAATTCAGATTAAATAAATCTGTAAAAAATTATATTATACGAATACAATATATGATAAATTTATTGAAGATGAACAAAAAATAAGACAAGTAATAAAATTAATGAAAATTGAGAAACACAAGGAAAAGATATATAAGAATTTATATGCATTAATTTTCATATTTTTTTCAAATACTTTATTAAGCAAAAAGGTTTTTCAACCAGAGTTTAAGTTTACTAATAGTTTTTTTAAATTTAAACTAAGTTAGATAACTAAATTACTTAAGTTATCTAAAATATTATTTAATAAACAGTAATATGCATTTACAACGTATTGAAACGTTGTTCTTCTTCCAGCAGTAAGAACCAAACCAAATCTGACAATAAAATACAACATACTTTCGATTAATATTTTTGCGAGACAATTAATATACATATACACTCTTTATCGATCATCTATGATCCTCACAGTTAAATCGATGTTCCTTGTCTCACGTTCCAAAGAAAACAAGAAAAAAAAAAAAGCATAAAGATTAAAAAAGAAAAAATTCCAATCATAGGCAGCAAAAATCTTAAGAATCTTACTTTTCGAGTAAAAAAGAAAAAAATAAGAAAAAAGAAAAAACCAACCATTAAATTCACAATCAGAATAAAATTTTAATCCTGAAACGAGCGAAACGATAATAAAAACTGCATTATTCCTATATTTTCGAATTCCAAAATCTCCCTCGATTCTCGTCGATTCACTTATTCAAAGATGACTATGAAGCACACGGGCCATCATCCTCAATCTCGCACGACCTCTTATCCCTTTGTACGTACTACGGAAGCCTCGCCTATACCGGAAACGCGCTCATCAATGCAGCCGGTATCCCTGTCGCAAGACGCTCCGATTCTTCATGCATCAAACCAGAATGAAACCAGAGGAAAGGAGCACGGGGTCATCACCGTCGTTCCAGTGACCCACTAAGTTCTGGCACGACCTTCGAGGCGATGTATTCACCCATTTAAACCATCCTCTCTCCCAACAGTCTCTCTCACTTTCACTCTCTTTCGAGCATCGCAAGCTTTGCACACAATCTCGTATAACTCTGCATACACACGCACGAATATGTACAGAGCAGCTTGTACATACGGTTGATAAGAGAGAAAGAGAGAGAGAGAGAGAGAGAGAGAGAGAGAGAGAGAGAGAGAGTGCAAAGAGTTACCCATGCGGTATAGGGCATCGCGATGAAGGAGACCGAGAGTATACGGGAAAGGGAATTCCGAACCACTAGTTATAGAACAGAGAAGGAGAAAAGAGAGAGGGAGAGGGAGAGAGAGAGAGAGAGAGATAAGCGTATACTGGGTGTTTCACAAGTGAATAGGAATGTTATTTTGTATGGAAAAGTAAGTGGGAAAAGAGGAATGGAGTTTTTTCGAAAAAATAGAATTAAAAAATAATAAGTATGAATTTGATCATGATAGGCAGAGGATTATTCTTCGCGTCGAAAAATAAGGGAAGGAAAAAAAGAAGTAGAATTTTTTTTTATTCGAAACGTCGCCTTCCGAGAAAATCGAGTTTAAAAATTCGTGAACGTAATATATATTTATATATATCCAATCTTATTGAAAAAGTGGTGTTTCCAAATCCCAATTTCCATTTATATCCGATTTACTTTTACCACGCGTAGAAAAAAAATTTTCACCACAATTTTCAAAATTGCCATCCTGCCAGAAACTCAGTAGAGTCTCATCTCCAAAAATTCAACGTGTTTTTCCCCCCTAAAATCCCTGTTAAAAAAATCACAGAATCGCAGAGACACCCTGTACACGGACGCGAAGAGCCGAAGCCGAAGAGAGACACGGGGAAAAGCGTAGCGGCTAGACAGAGGCGAGAATGTGAACCGTATTACATACCGTTGGGTGGACGGAGTACGTGGACGTGGGAAGAGAGAAAGGGCGTGAGGCAGAAGGAGAAAGAAAACGTGGCGTGGATGGTCGGGCGAGCGAGCGAGAGAGACAGAGAGAAGGAGAGAGGCGGTCCCGCGAAGGGGGTGGAAGCGGGACAGGAGGCAACAAAGCACTGACAGGTCGTGTGATACCCCGTTACGTCACAGACGGAACAACTGGTTGCCTCATGGGGAGTTTGAGGAGCTCTCTCGTGTACCCGGAGCTCCGAGGTCGAAACCGAGAGGAGAGACGATACCCGGATGGGGGTATTCCCGGGTCCGCGGGGGGAGGGGGGCAGGGGTATCCCGCGGCCGTCAGGAGGGAGGATGATATATACAAAACACAAGGTCACGAGTACGGCTATAGGTATCTCTCTGTAAACACGGCCGGTGACGTAGCAAGCACGTGCTACGACGACGTTACCATGGCGGGGGCGATTTGAGGGACACCCTTCTCCGCCACCCCCTCTGCACCACCCTAACTACCACTCTCCTCTCTCTCTCTTCGCGCTCTTCCTTCTACTTTCGATTCCCTCCTACCATCCTACCCTGGGAGGTAGATAGGTATCGTCTCCTCTTTCTCATTGGCACACATTCCCTCCTCTCTTTCGTCCTCTCCTCCTCCTATCGCTGGATCTTCTCCTCGTCTCCTCTCTGTCTATCAATCGACATATCTCGTCGGTTGGCTGTGCTGTAATCGCGTTGTCGCCGTGATCCATCACCATGATTCCGCGGCCTTGTCTATAGTCTTTAGCCTACGGCAGGAGATAGGAAAGTGATAAAATGATGGGAGAAAGTGTACGTTCGGGAGGAAGAGGGAGGGCATGAAACGATCCCATGTTGAAACGTAAGTATACATTTGTTGTACTTGCGTTGATCCCTGAAACACTATATCTGGATCTTTTTTGAGTATTCATATATCTTCTTAACGAGCATCTTCTCAACTCTATAATCTCTATAAATCTATAAATAATGAACTATAATCGTACTGACTAAAAAATACGATTAATCGATTAAAATTGGAGGAATAGGTAACCTACGTAGGAGTAACGAGATTCAAAATTCACAGAGAAACGAAGAATTAGTCAGAGAGATGATTTTGATGATTGTTACGAAGGAGAAGGATGTGTTAAAATTAATTAACTCTGAAGGAATGTAAAACGCGTTTTCCTAATGCTGTTATATTATTTATGTTACATTCGGATCGAAGATCCTTCATTTTGCAGACGTTGGATGCAGTTATAAAGTTCAACTTAATAACATCCTGAATAATACAATGCTAGTCCAATAGAGAGGTCCTGATGATATCACGATACGCTTATTATTAACGCAATTATGCTATGGCATATCATTTGTTAGACCTCTTTACATATGATGACAGAAACGCGATACTCTCGAGGCTTTAGGAGATCTTTACGAGATATACGCTTTCATTCAAAGTATTTGAGTAAACCTTGTTAGACAATTAGATTGATTAGATTGATTTAAATTATTTCGATTATCGCTCGATCTTGTTGATTTAAATCTAATTAAATCTAAAACAATACGAGTTGTATTGTAACATTGAAAGATATTTATAGATCGTTAATTCACGCCATTCCACAAGAAAATAAGAAATTTCGTTGAATGATTCCACTCCGATTCTTCTCGTGGAAAGAAAAAATTCTTTGGAAAACACGTTTTCGAAAAAGACACGCGAAAGAAAGAAAGAAAAAAGAGAAAAAGCCCTTCTTCCTTCTTCCACGAAGAGATTCTACTCTCTGAATTTTTCAAACTACGTCCTAACGTATTCCATTGAGACAGAGGAAAGCATGCAGGACTCGTTTTCCCGCTACGCTCCCCGAGGGTCAGGCCTGTCCCTTTGTCGCTCCCTTTTCAATGCCCGCCTCGGCTCGAGCTCGGCAGCAGCGATGGCGGCGGCGGCATCAGCAGCAGCAGCAGCAGCTGCCTCTCTCACGGAGAGACGTTTTTCAAAGTCCCCTTCCGTGCTAACGATCACCAGGGTCTCTTCCTATCCCTGATGCGAAACGCGGCAAGGGTCGAAAATCCCGCTGGGAGATTATTTTTCCCTCGCCACCCTCCTACCTTCTCGTCTCTCTACCCTCCACCTCTCTCTCCCTCTCTATCCGACCCGGCCTTTCTGCCAACAAGGACCCGAACGAATATTACAGGTCTGAAATACGTTTCCTAGACGGCGAGGAGAGAAACTTTCGCCTTAAAAACCAGTCGATTTTATCCCCGCGATTTCGTCCTTTACCTTCGCCCTTGAAACGATCGAGGACAGAGTTTCGTGGGATTATGTTAAGTGGGTATTAAATTTGTCGCTGGTCGGATCTTCTTTCGAGCCTCGATCGATGATTGGATTGCAAATTTTATTTTTTTAATTTCTTTCTATGTCCTTTTATACTTTTTGCACTTCAATAAGAGTTGCAGAGAAAATGTTCAAAAAAGATATAACTTAAAATTTTAGATATTTTTAATTGCCCATCTTGTGATATATATACGATCCACTTTGGGATTGTATTTATTATTATAGCTCCTAATATTTTTATTATTAATTTTTAGAATAAATAGAGTAAATTCGTTTTTTTTTTTTTTTTTTTTTTTTTTTAATATGTTCAATGATACTCATCGGAACAGAATTCAATTATGTCGATATTGTCAAATTCAAACCTTAGATGATGTTTCGCATGCATCAACCAGATACGTGTTGTTAGGGTCAGTTCGTGAAACTAGTTCAAGTCTGTAGCGTTTCCTTTGAAATCGATCAGCTGGTCTCTACCAAGACAGTAATTGTTAACTAAAGTTTATAAATGCCTATTCTTTTTCAACATTTAATCATCACTCGTTTGTTACAATAAAATTTTTTTCTTAACATTGCAAAGATTATAATTTACACTTTTCACAGTTGGATATGTTATAGTAAGTTTTTTTTAAAATCTTATTCCCCTTTCAGGTATTAAATTATTTAAGAAAAAAAGGAGAGAACTTTTTGAAATTTTTACGACTAGGATTAACAGTCGTAAAAGACAGTCATTCATCAAATTTCGAATTATATTTAAATTTTATTCAAGTTGTTTTAATAATCCAATAATAAAATTGTTCGATATTAAATATAGTATTTTAAGTATCTTGAACAATTTCATCACCATAATGCTATAAAATTCGTGCTAATTCTACGTCTCTGTTGAGACGAACGTGAAAAATTCTTTCCATTAAAAATACAAAAGTGGCAGATCGCCGTCATCAGCGCTGGTGAAATCGTAATGACACTGTATCGTACAATTTGCATCAAGTGTAAAGTTTTAATTTATAGATTCATTCAACAATAATTGATGCACTTGGAGATAAGGATTCACGACCGATGACATTCCAAAGACACGATATCTTGATATCAATTCAAAGAAGCTTCGACCAGGAAGCACAAAGACCAGGAAACGGAGTGACGATGAATTATAGAGGCGCGGAAAACGGGGCACGTCGCTTCTCCGCCACGGATCGATATTTACTCCACGAACTTGCCAATGTGTACCAAGAATCGATAACGCTATGCATTATCGATGCATCTTCCGGTAGAACTCCAGTATCCTGAAGATCGTATCCTACTTGCCAAAAAGTAGAAGAATATCTATTCTTCAGAAACAAAGAAAATATCGTGATAAATTTATGGATATTTTCTTAAGAGAATGAACGTTTTGAATCATCTCAATAGGTAATGCTGTGAATGAAACTTAATATTGTTCGTAATATTAATTTTTCGGATCGTTGTTTTTAATTTGAAAATTAAAATAAAAATTTATGTTCGTCTCATTTGATTTTCTAGTTTATTAAAATAGTAACTGATATCGTTGCTCATAATGTCCTTTTTTTCTTTAGTAAAATCAACTCATCCACAAATTTATTATAAATAAATATCGTGAAAGTTATTGTTAATTTAAAAAATTATTTTTAATTATTGCAAAAATAAAATATTTGAAATCTAATAATTTAAAAATCTTGGTAATTTTTAAATATTAATTATACTTAATTATTTGACTACATCCTTTAAAAAAATGATAATTATTAGGTATGTAAATAGATAAAAGAATTAAAAGATGCAACGAGTATAATTTCAAAAAGATTCGTTTAAATTATTTTTTTAATTGTACTAATTCTGGAGGAACAAATTGTCCGATCGAAAAAGTTGAACCTAATCGATTGCACAACGAGTATCGATGCTTTTTCCCTTCGAATTTCCATGATGGCTTTTTCTTTGATGTTTCACAATGTTAACGGCGATAATTAGCGAGTGACATTGACGATTATTAGCCAGACTATGCGGGATGTTTCTCTTTTCACCGGTTCGTTCAGTGACCCTTTGTCAGGATCGATATTTGGGGTAGATAGGCGAGGTAAATTATAAACGGTGGATTCTTCTTCGCGCTACCACCTGCACACAGCTGTGTATAAGCTGTGGATCAATAATTCTATCTAATTTATTTTTCCGGTTGCATCGCGGCGAATTTTCCAATGAGAGTATCAAACAATTTTTATAATAATATAATTTCAAATAATTATCGTCTATTTAATCGTCTATTTCACGCAGCATCATCATAAAAAACATTTAGAACAAAATTTCATATATCATTGATAGAAAAAGAAAAAAAAAAAAGAAAAAATTAAAATTCTTAGTGAATATTATCAATCAATTTAACAATTTTTGTATTATTGTTGAGGTTTTATTGTACTGATCTATGTTCTTTATGATTAATAAATTCGTATTAATTCGTACTATTGTTCATCATAGTAATTAGTAGTGGATTACACAATACACTCTTTCCTATCTTGTCATTTCTATTGTTCCATTAGACACGAGGGTTGCGTTAATCGTTTCACGTATTATCCCGATTATTCAACATTCTCGCAATCGATTCTGTAACAGTTGCGTAAGATGAATCGTAACAGTCAACGCCGATAAGAAAAAATTTATATCAGTATATTATACGATACGCTATAGTAAAGCCAATTGATGCGCATGATGTAATACTTGCGACTGATTTATCCGAAACATGATGAAGCAAAGGAAAGCCAAAGAATACAGTTATAACTCGTCAAAGCGAGAAATGAGAAAACCAAAGCGAGACGAACAAGCAGAATAGCACGTGTACGACTGCATTTTACGTGACACATACACAGATATCGTACATGTGTACGTGTAACACATATATTCACATATATATGTATCAAGATGGATACATAGAGATGCGTGTACTTATGTGTATATATGTACTTATACATATATATATTTATATATGTATATACACCATTGACCGGGATATCGTCTGTCTCAGGATGAATGAACCATTACGTCACGCACTTGTACTCTCCGATTCCCCTCCGTCTCTCTTTCCCTCTGTGTGCTTCACCTCATTCGTTGATTCTGTCTCCGTCACTCTTTTTCTCCTCTCATGCTCGCATTACATTATGTGCAAGCATACCTTCCTCCTTCCTTCCATCGATTAGCGGCGGAATTCCAGTGAGGGGAGAAAGAGAGAGAAAGAAAAAGAAAGAGAGAGATGATAGAGAGCTATAGTTTCGATGGAGGTTAACGTATTCGCGGTGGCTCAGACACCCACTAGACGTGTCTGCCATTGTAAAACACTGAGGAACGAAAGACGCGGGGATGAGAATCAGATCGCTTTCGTTGTACCACTGATACACTTTTGCGCTGCTGCTTATATCTTCGAGAGAAGGAGAATTCATTTTCTAAATGTCTTTTTTTGTTGGATGACGTTGTGACGTTTGCCCTTGTAACTTTATTTTTATATAATTTTATAAAATAATTATTAATTAATTTTTCAAACTTCCTATCTTTTAAACTGAAATGAATACACATTCTTTTTTTGTTCATATTCACTAAAAATATATATACATGTCAAAAAGATAATTAATACATACCCAATAATGATGGGAAAAAGTTTTAAATACAATAAAAGATTAGTTATAGTTTAATAAATTTTTTTTTGTTGATAGTACTATAGCAGAATGTCCATTATATGAATAATAAAAAATAACAAATAGTAATTATTACAGTTATGATTTATGTCTAGAAGAGAACGATTTATTGATAGATAATTTTTTTATTTTAACAAATTTTCAATATTTAAATATTGAAATATTTAGCCTTCCAAGATAGGCTCACGTGGTTCTCGTCCAGTTTCTTTTAAATTGGGATATAATTTTGCTTTAAGACCATCATTATTTACTCTTCCGTGAAAATCAGGTTTTTTTTCTTTAGGTGCACTTCGTTGCAACCAAATATCCAATAAACTTTTAGGAGCATAAATACCACTTTTGTGAAGTTGTTTACCGAGAGATATCGATGTACTTGGCGGTGGAGACATCGGTGAATCGGTTGTTGCTCTTATTACACTAGCTCGAGCAGTTCCATCTTCTTTTCCAAATCTATGTTAAACGATAAAAAAAAAAATACATAGTTTTAATTAATATTATAATATCATGCTAAAATCTTATAAAAAATTATTCCTACCCATCTAATTCACGTAATGCTTGATCCAATTCAACTTTATCTTTATCGTCTTTACTTCGTACTTCAAGAAGACAAGTTAAAACTTCAGAATGTGCAGCAGAATTATTTGCATGATGTTTTAAAAATGTTTCTAATTCTCCCCATAATAATCTGTAATGTTCTTCTCTTCGTACTCCACCTTTTCCACCGCGGCCACCTCCTATACTTGGTAATGGTAATGCTTCATGTTTTGCTTCCAATTGTAACAAACTAAAAATCACTTGTTTGCATTGTAAAACTTCATCTGTAGTAAGCTCTTCCTTTACCATCAAATCTGGTAATGGGTCTATTAACTAAATTATATAAATATATTATTATTAAATATCAAAAGACAAAAATTTATCAACTAAAATATATACCTGTTTTAGATTAAACATTAGTGTACTAGAAATAGTAATTGGCCAATATTTTGTATGTCGTTCTAATCTAAATCTCATCTTTTCTGCTGGACCTTCGCTATTACAATTTGTACTTCTTTTTAAAGGCACCAAAATATTATTTCGCATTAGTCTTCCAAAATCCTATGATAATCGCCAATTATAAAAAAATATTATGAAAAATATTAAATCTCAAAAAAAAATTTAAAATATATATTTACAGTTATCCTATAATCAGTGACGCGACCACCACAACCTTCGCTAATAGAAGGTGGGTCCTCTAATACGCTTCTAGCAGTAGATAATGTATGTATAAAAATTTCTCCACCATGTGCAGCAAGTAAATGAGAAATAGTTTTTCCTCCACTTTTTCTTGCCATTTCAAGCATAACAGATCTACCATTTAGTAAAAAGTTAATCAAACAAGATGAAGGTCTACTATTTACATCAACAGGTGTGATTCGATGCATAGCCGTGCAATTTTGCATTTCAGCTGCACTACATCCTCGTGGTGTACACCATTTTAGAGTAACAGTTTCATATTCTGATCCTTCTTCAAATCTTCTAAATGTCTTAATTAAAGCCGAATCTTGAGGATTTCCTACAAAATATTTATATAATTGTATCTGTATATTGATATTGTTATTAGATAATTTATATTTTAAAGTTAATTATAAAACCTTTTAAAATTGTAGAATGTGCAGCTGAAGAATGAAATATTTCAACATCGTAATTTGCAGAAGAACTAGCATTTTGTTCTTCTTTCATTGGTATACCAGTTACTGTTGTACTAGCCAGATCATAATGAGATAAAATTAAATGAGATAATTTTGAATGTAAAGCAGGTGCCTTAATTGAATGTACTTCTACTGTTAATAATGATGAAACCTGAAATCACATTTTTTATAAAAATATATTTTTCATTTAAAAATTTCGAATTTATATATGTAGAACAAGTGTGAGTAAAATACCTCTCTTGGTCCCTGGCTAGTAACTTGTGATTCAATATTGTTAGGAAAAATATTCAATATAACTAAATGACAATAATCTACAGGTATTAAACTGAAAATCAAAAAAGCAGATATTATAAAATTAATGTACTTGTTATAGAATATAAATTTAATTACTAACTGATCTGAAGCTAAAGCATTTTTATTTTCTTGAGTCAATTCATTTAAAAATATATTTTCCAAATTTTTCATATTACTATTATCTCGAGCACTAGTAATACATATTACTCGACCTCTGTTAACAAGTTTACTAGCATTTTCATTTAATGATGTTCTCTTTTCATGTTGAATTTCTGAACATTCATTAAGTGTTTCAATAGCTACTCTTAAACCATGTATTACTGAATAATCATCTCCAGGTTTTGGAGTCTTTGTTGGTACTCCTAAAATGGCTGTGCCATTCATTATCTGAAATTATAAAAATTTTGATTAGAAATATTATTTTTTAATATTATATATAGACAATCTAATATAATTAACATGATTTAAATTTTGTTGCGATGGACTCCATGAGTTTAATACATAGGCTGCACGATCAGTCACAACAAATCTTATCTGTAAAAGATAAAATAATTTATTTTATTTAAAATGATATAAAAATCTTAATTAATAATAATAATTTAAAATAATGTACCAATTTTCCAGTTGGAAAGAGATCCCATACTATTCGACAATATTCTAATGAAGCTTCTACACTGGTCGTCCATAAAGATTTACAAACAGGTGCTAAAGGAATTAAGTTTTGACTGCGACTCTTTAAAAAATCAAATTCTAGAGGAGCTTCAGTAGATATACCAAAATATGGTGTATGATCCAAAACAAAAATAGTTTTATGATTTGCCGGATACATTCTTTTACACCATTTTAGGAAATTGTTTTTTTCATATATAATATATTACAGTTTGTTAATTATATATTTGTAGAAAGGAGGATAATGATTCGGGAATATCTCATATTATAGGTTAGGGTACAAAATATTCTAAAGATGTTAAAATTATGTTTTTATTATTATAAAAATATTATATAATTATATATAATAATCAATATATATAAAATCATGACATTATATTAAAATATTATATTTTTTATAATCTATTTAATTTGAAAAATTATTATTTTATTTTTTTATGAATATAAATATAATATAATAATTTTTGAAGAATATAAATTAATTGTATATTTTTAAAATCAAATATTATATAAGTTGAAAAACGAAAAAAGTATACTTCAACAAATTTTAATAATAATTTCATAAATTTTATTTGTGAAATTTGCATCTCATTTTATTAATATTTAAATTTCCCGGTGAAACTTAGTTTATTTTCAACATAATTTTAAATTGTATATTTTTTAAAAAATTGAATTGAATTTACATTTTTAGACATAACTATTTTAAAACAATTAATTTTATTTATAATTATATATATATTTTGTAATATTCTTTCCTCGTAATGGAACTGAATTAAAGCAGCAGAAGTTTAGAAGCTTCCTTCTTTTCCGGTTGGAAGTCTCCTAGTGGCATTGATAACGTGAGTTTATTGAAATATTTTTCTTTATTTATAATATATTTTATTTCATATAATAAAAAAAACTATTAATTAATAAACAATAATTATATAAGGATTCAATTTTATATAATAATTTATATAATAATACTAAATAGTTATATTAAATTCATATAATGGTTACGTTCTAACACGTGGCATTCTTTTAATAATAGCAATTTTTAATAATAGCAATATTTTTTAACACAAAACTTTCATTTTGTTAAGATTTATATGCTTAAATATTATATTGAATATATTAAATATTCAATATATCAAATATTGTTCATTTTATATTTTGAAATAAAATAGTCATCTTTTCAGGTTATTAATTATGTTTTTGTTTTTTGAAATTATTCATTTATGATATTTATAAAAAGATATCAAAATAACACGTAATAAGTGAATAAAACAAGTAATAATTAAAATCATGAAGTTGAAAATAATTATTTGTCAATATTTGTATTTTATTCGTATTTTATTTATAGGTTATTCGTAAGTCAATCTCAACGTTAAGATGTCAGGAGGTTTAGATGTATTATCTCTCAAAGAGGATGATGTTACAAAAATGTTGGCTGCCTATACTCACTTAGGTGCAGAAAATGTTAATTTTCAAATGGAACAATATGTATACAAAAAGAAAAGTGATGGTAAATTTTATTTGATACAAAGTTACATTTTATTGTTAGTTAATATGATTTATTATTTTTTGCTATTATTTTTAAATGCAGGTGTCAGTATTATTAATTTACGCCATACATGGGAGAAATTATTATTGGCAGCACGTGCCATTGTTGCTATTGAACATCCCAGTGAAGTCTTTGTCATTAGTTGCCGACAAACTGGACAAAGAGCTGTTTTGAAATTTGCACAACATACTGGAGCTACACCTATTGCAGGACGTTTTACTCCTGGTGCATTTACTAATCAAATACAGGTTGATATATATTTAATATAAATATTTATATATAAATTAATTATTTTTATATATTTATATATAAATGATAAGCATTAATTCTTCATAATTTATATTTATTAACTTATTTTGATTTAACCTATTTTTTTTTATTTAAAAATTTCATATTCATATGATCAAATTATTATTTTATATTAATTTTAATTAATTGTTTTAGTCAGCTTTTCGTGAACCACGACTTTTGATTGTTACTGATCCATCTACTGATCATCAACCAATTACTGAGGCCAGTTATGTAAATATTCCAGTAATTGCTTTTTGTAATACTGATTCACCTCTTCGTTTTGTTGACATTGCAATTCCCTGTAATACAAAAAGTCTTCATTGTGTTGGTCTGATGTGGTGGCTATTGGCAAGAGAAGTATTAAGATTAAGAGGCTCTATTGCTCGTGAAACTAAATGGGATGTTGTTGTAGATTTATTCTTCTATAGAGATCCAGAGGAGGTAATATACAATCATTATTAAGTTATTCATACTATTAATGCAATTTCAATATGAAAAAAAAAACTTTGATTTTATTTCATTTCATTTATAATTTATAAATGATGAAAAAGTATCCAGAAATATATTTGTTGACCTTATTTATATGGCTTAATCTTTACTGAATATATTTTTACAATTTGCTTATATTTTAATCTAATTTATATTAATAAATAAAGTTCTAAAATATTGTTTTAAGGCTGAGAAAGAAGAACAAGCAGCTAAGGAAATAGCACCAGCTAAAGATTTTGCTGGAGCAGTTGAAGTTGCAGCTGCTGCTGAACCTGGCTGGGTCAATGAAGTTGATACAGCAGGAGCAGTTGCTCCTGAGAATTGGGCTGATGATGTAGCGACACCAACTGCTGCTACTATTCCTACAGCAGGTGCTGCACAAGCATTCCAAACCAGTGGAGACTGGGCTGCTCAAGTGAATATTTTTTAATTATAAGTTTAATTTTAATAAGTTCAATAAATAAGTTTAATTGTAAATTTAAAATTTGATATTAAATCAAATTATTATTTATTTTCTTTATATTTTAGACTTCAGAAGAATGGTCTGCTACAACACAATCTGCAGCAGGACAAAGTTGGGGAGGTGCCACAACAGAAAAATGGTAATTTCATTTTCTTTGATGATTTCATGCATTTTGTATGATCAATTTAATAAAGTGATTAAAAATCTAAAAATACATTTATATATATCATAATCTTATTATTCTATCTTAAAAAGATATTTAGATTAATATTAAATATAAATTTACATATAGTACATATTCATTATATCAAAAATAAAATAAAATAAATTACAATATAATGATTAATTTTCAAACGCAAAATATATAAGTAAAAATTATATATATATATATATATATATATATTATAATTAATGAAAAAAAGATGGAGATAAGATAACAATTAGAAAATCAACCTCTCTTCAAAATATTGCAAATGAAACAAATATAAATAAGAAAAATAAATAGTTAGAAAAGGATAGAGATAATATAAAAATTGATTATTATTGCTATCTTTTGAATAGAAGATATCTTTTAAAAATATTTAAAAAATGATACTGATCTTTAATTTTTCCTTAGCTTATCCTATCCATCAAAAAAATATATCTGTCACTCGAGAGATGGCAGTAACAATCAATTCTTGCACTATATCTATTCTTTTTTTTTTTTTTTTTTTTTTTTTTTTTTTTTTTTTTTTTTTTTTTTTTTTTTATATTTCATTTGCAGTGCTCTGAAGATGGCGCTGATTTAATAATTTTTACCTATACTGTCATTTATATTTATAAATTTCATTCACTTAGAGATGATATCTACTTCTAATTTCTTTTTTTAAAATTCTGATTTATGTTTTATGATATTTCAAGAATCCGAAAAAAATTTCGTATGTCATTTCTTTTCTAATTATATTCTCCTATTATAAATTTTTTAATTCAAAAATTTTGATTTTATGTCAGAAATTGAATAAAATAATATAATCCAAAAAGTAATGATAATGATATAATTTCTAATAAAAATTTTTTACGAAATATAATATATTTATAATTAGTTATATACGTTATATATACATAATCGAATTTAGAAACAAATTTTCAAATTCTTAATGGATATTATATGTGAATTTTAATACTCGTTCGTAAAAATTATTCTAAAAAAAATAAAATAATAAAAAATATTTTCGAAAGCAGTGAAATATTGTAAAGATGAAACGATAATTATGATTTTTGGACAATGATAAATTCTATTCGCATAAACGAAAAAACAAAACCAAAGAAATGCACATTTTTTAAATATATTTTACAAAACATTCTATTCGTACAGCATATAAAACAATACTCTGTATTTATTTTATATTCACACATTAGCTCTATACGACTGTACCACCATATTTTTTCGTTATATATAGAATATAACTTTATACAATATTCGGCGTAATTTTCAAATATCAGTACTATGAAAGTGCGGTATCCTTTCGACGTATAGTTTCATGCTTTCCGCCTGTTGAAAATGCTGGTGCAGTCCTATCAAATTTTTCCGAATTAATCGCACGTTCTCGATCGATTGTCAATTCCGTTGCATCTGAGTTCATGTTTTTATTAAAAAAATTTCCAGAGGAATATTTTTGTTGATTATTCAAATTAGCACTTGATTTATCATGATCGATGTGCGTATTTTTTATTTCCGGTTTCATTTCAGTCAGTGTAACTCTTGCAGATTTTGATGAACTTTTCAGATGCACCATATGATTCGTTGAGTCTGTATTACTTCTTTTATGACCAATATGATTATGATGATTTGAAAAAACAGAATCCGTTTTGCTTAAAAACTGGCTATTTTCCATACTATTGAGACCACTTGTGCCACTAGTACTTCCAATACCATTACTGTTGGAAATATCTCCCATGTTAAAGTTTCTTTCTTTGGGACCATTTTGCCAAAAAGAATCGTCAAACACTTCTGTATCACGTTGTTCCGGAGATAATCTACTGATACGAGCCTTAACAATAGCCAGATGTCTATGTACATAATCCTGATGAGGTGCTAGAGCTGCTGCACGTTCCAAACATTGAGCAGCTAAACCCAATTTACCACGTTCAACCATTACAACACATAAATTGTGAAGACCTTGAATATTTGTTGGATCCAACTGCAGAATTCTACGATAACACTGTAAAAAATATAAAAATTTAAAAATTTTTATATTAGTGTTGAAATATTTAAAAATATTTATTATTTGTAATGATAAACTTACATTTTCAGCAGCATCCAAATCTTTTATATTATTTATGTAAATATCACCTAAAAGGATTAATCCTTTAACGTGGTCCGGATGAAATCTAACCAGTTGATTTAAAAATGGAGCAGCTTCAAGAGGACGTTGTTCATCTGCTAATAAAAGAGCCAAATTAAATAAAGCAGAACGAAAATCTTCTTTGAGTGCAACAGCATTGCGAAACCATCTTTCTGCACTTCCACTATCATGGTCATCCATAGCTAGCATTCCAAGATTAAAATGAACTCTTTCATTGTTGGAATCCTAAAAGTAATCATTATTAAAATAATGGAAAAGAATATTTTGAAATATTATTTTGATATTATATATGAAAAAATATGAAGAAAAATACTTTTCGTAAGAGTTTTAGAAGTCTTTCTCTAGCTACTTTTCGTAGTTCGGCGCGTCCTAATTCTTGAAGTAAAATGGCTGAATTTAGTAACGCTTGTTCATGTTCTGGATCAAATTCAAGAGCTTTGTCAAGATATGCTAGAGCTTGAGATGCTTTCCCTTGTTCAAGAAATACGACTCCAAGCTTTAAAAATAAAATTAACATAATATATAATCTTCTAATAAATATTATTAATATTTAATGATTTTATTTTTTATATTTACGTTATAATAAATGTCTGGATTGTTACTATCGTAGAAAAGAGCTCGTTCATAAACTTCCTGGGCTTCTTTGGTACGATTAAGTTTAATTAAAACATCACCTCGGTTAATATACGCTTGCGTATAATCTGCGCGCATACTAATGGCTTGTCTATAAAGCAGATCAGCTTCTTCTAACCTAGTTGCATTCTTCGCTATTAGGTTTGCTAAATTTACAAAAACATTCAAGTGATTTGGAGCTATTCGCGCTTGATAAGACTCTCCAGGTTTTGCTTTTGGTAATAAAGATTTTGCCTAAAACAGTTTTGTTTTGTTGAACTTTATAAATATTATTATTAAATAATTTTATAATTATATTATTTTAATTATGCATTTACTTTTAAGTATGCATCTTCAGCTTCTTTGAACATCTTCAGATGATTATAAGTTCTACCCACATTAATATGTGCACCAATATCATCACCTTGAACTTGCACAGCCATATTGAAGAAATTCAATGCTTCTTTGAATTTTCCTTGACTTTCCAAAGCATGCCCAACATTGTTAAATAATTTGGCATTGCGATCGTTTACTTTTAATCCTGACATAAATATGGAATATTCATCTAACCAATCGTAATTTCTCATAAAGGTTTTTGTTGTATGCGCGGCCAAAAGAGTTATTAATAAAAATAGTGTTAATTTCTTAAATCTATAAATATGAAAAGTTTAAATTAAGAATATAGTCCAAGAAAATTTTGAATATTTATAAAAAAAATTTGAATATTTATAATTTACTTTTTATCGCATAAAATGCTCCATCCATATCCAATAAGCATACAAAATCCCATAGATGGAGCATACAATACTCTTTCAGCAATGACAAATCCCACTGGGAAGAAAAGATTTGAGGCAGGTAAAAATGGAAGTACCATCATAGCCAAACTCTATATAAAAAATTCCATAATCAATTTTTTAAAATTATACCTTAATTTAAGAAAAAAATACAAAATTAATTTAATACTAACCATTATAAGAATAATAGAAGTTTGTCTATTAGGTGTTAAAATTGCTGTTATCAGTAATCCTAGTATGGTTGTATGAGTTGCTATAGTAGCAAGATTGCGAGGATCCGAAAAACTTTCTATCAACGGTATCGTTCCCATAGTCCAATCACAGCATAAATCGCTTGGAAGAAATAGTAGTCTTAAATTAACTGCTGCGAGGTAATTATAGGTAAGTTGTCTTATTGGCGTTGGAGCCACTGACGCGGGATTGTCAAATCTGAAATATTAAAAAGAATTATTAATTTTTATTATAGGAATTTTATATTTATAAAAAAACAAGATTCTTTGATTTCAATTT
Source organism: Apis laboriosa (assembly GCF_014066325.1). Classification (NCBI taxonomy): domain Eukaryota; kingdom Metazoa; phylum Arthropoda; class Insecta; order Hymenoptera; family Apidae; genus Apis; species Apis laboriosa. The sequence goes on along the minus strand of NW_025224442.1, from coordinate 780,612 downwards.
TTAATTAAACGCATATAACACTTATAATTATTTACAGATACCTGGTAAATACAGGTAACTTTGAGCCCATTACATGTAGTCGAAGGATAAGTAAACTAAATGTAACGAGCGTAAGGACCGTCAATCGTTTTGTACCTTCAGTGGACCAAGTAAGTGATATTTTTTTCCCACCAAAAGCTGCCTTTAATGTTAGGAAAATATCCACTGCTCTTATCTAAACGAATAATAAAATATATAAATTTAAAAAAAATTTTTTTAAATTATAATATTTATATATTAATTTACCTTTTGTACAACAAAAATTTCATAAAATACACAAACTGCAGTAGCTGTTATTCCTTGTTCTTTACATAACATGGCAGTGAAAACAAAAAACATAGATAATATCAAAGATTTCCATCCTAAAAATAAAAATAATATCTATTTTAATAAATAATAATAATTTACAATAATAAATGTTAAAAAAATAAAAAAAATTAAATACCTGTAGATCTTCTACTTCTACAGCATTTAGTATATGTGATTAAAGCCGCTAAGTAAAATAAGGAGGACAATGTTTCTGCTCTTCCGACCACTCCTGTAACCTTAATACACGATTATCCACTGACAATGCATCTAAACACGAACTAGGAACTACGACGCGATCGATCGCTCGACGTCGACCATTTGAATCTGGATACATTGATACATTGTCGCCGAAGAGGAGAACAAGGACTAGAAATAATTATCAAATAATATTCTCGTGTAATTTCAAGGTAACGTCGATCGATTCGATCGATATAGAAAGCAGTCTAAACAACTTACTGCTTCTGTATGTATAGGATGAACCGCAAACAGAAGAGAAGACACAAAAGTTGCAGAATCAGATAGAAACATCAAACAAGTCCTGCAATATCAATTAATACATACTTTATTCTTATTTTGAACTATTTTATTATATAAAAATAATTTAAATGATATTTTTAAATATTATATATATTATGAATATAATATTTATATAGAATATAAATATTTCTAAATTCTAAATATTTATTTAATATTATATATTATGTTTATTTAATGTTTGAATAATTTTTTTTCTCTCACATATGTAGTATTACTTAATATATTTTATATTGTATATTATATTAAAACATAATATATAGTTAAAAAAAAAAGATCTATCTTTTTAAAAAAAGAAAAAACACACCTGAAATATAATAAGCATACTCCAATATGTAGAATAACATTAAGTAGGTGATATCCCATAGGATCCAATTGATGAATTAAGTAATTCCATCGAAATGTGAGAACACACAAAGGCCTATATGATTTGTGCGATTGCTCCTATTTAAAAATAAATACAATTGTTTTGATACTCACAAAATTAAATTAAAAACTCACAATATTATAAATAATTATATTTAATATTATAAATAATAAGCTATTTTAGTATTTTAGTTTGAAATATATGTAATATAATATATATATAATAAATATATTATATAATATATATAATATATTTTATACATTCTTTTTCAAAAAAATAAATAAAAATTTACTAAAAATTTCATAAATTAATTAATTTCTTCTATAAATTATTTATAAAATATAATAATAATCATTTATAAAATAATTTAATTTTAGGATTAAAAATATTTAATAAAATTGAATAATATATCAATCTTCATTGAAATGATTGATAAATAATAAAAAAAAAAATTTTTGATCAAAAATATTGATTTGGCCAAAAACAAAAAAACTTAAAGAATTTAAGGTTAAATAAGATTTACTTACTTAAAACTAAATTGAATCGAACCAAATCGAAAGGGAAGGAAAAGGAAGAGAAGAGTTGAACGGATCAATACACAAGAAGGTAGACAAGAGTGAAAGGGAAGGGGAAATCGAAAGCGCCCATTACATTACATATCGTATTACCTTGTGCATAGGAGTACCCCAGAAATCATTGTAAAAAACATTTTTTAAAGGTGTATGAGGCCTGAGATCACGATTATCTTTTATCGCTGAAATATCATCAAAAACGAAGCCGCAATTAAGGCTATTTAAATAAACAGCGAATGCGCTTATGGCGACAATCGCCGCGAGTGCTCCCCGCGCAGGCACTCCCATCACAAATAAGACATTGATCGGCCGTTTTTTTCTCGCGATTTTCAATTTAGATTCTACTGAACAAGCTCTTATGCTTGCTTCACCAACACTTAATCCTTCTGCTTTTTTTTTTAATTATTTATGCTAACTATCTATCTAGCTATTTTGTCTGTCGAGCCGAGACTTTAACCCCGCGATGTCCAGAAATGATGCAGGAAATTCATCTCTAGGCACGTAGACATTGGTATGCTCCTCTTCAAACACATTATGACACCTATGTATCCAATGTCGGCGAATATAAGCGCGCTTTCTTGTAGACCGATCCCCAGAATTCAATGAACGACATGTCAACAACAAATAGGTATATATTGTTTTAGGAAAAATTAAATGATATCGAATAAATCAGAATTGATGATTACTATGTGCGCGTGTTAAAATCAACTGTCAAACGATAGATGTGTATACGATTGTACAGTAATGCACGCTACGTATCGTGAAACGAGTAACGCAAGTACGATATTACGACAGCGACGACGCGGATTTACTTTAGAAAGAACACGCATGCGCAGTATAAGATTAAGCGCGAAATATACATAACTTTACCAATATGTAATTCAAAATATTCCATTTTAGAAGTATAATTAGTATCTTTGGAATATTTCTAGCAAAGCTTAAAATATAATAGTAAGTATCATAAATAATACATTAATCTTTATGAATTAATTTTTTTTATTTTTTTTTAATTTATAAATTTCTGTTTATGTTACATTGTTCTATCATTGGTAACAGATATAATATAAACGCCATTTTTAAAATATTTATTATAGTGTAAAAATTTAAGATGAAATTTCTTTAAAAAAATAATTTTTTATAATTTCATAATCTATTTATAAAGATAAATTAATTTATGTATCATATATATCATATCATATATATATTTATATATTTTATATTCTATAACTTTGTTAGGAATATATCGTAATATTACGAAAATATAAAGAATAAAAATCTTATTTTATAATTTATACGCTATTAAATTACTGAAATTTCGAATATTAATTTATGTATTTTCTGTATAGAATAAAATGAAATAATTATTTTTATTTCAATTTTTTATTTTTTAACAATAATTCAGTTTAAATTATACAATAATAATATTATAATAAATAGAAATAAAGAATACATTATTTAAACATTTAAAACAAAGCAACCGCGCATAGTTGGAATTGACCAATAGAAACACTGTATTGTGTTCAAACTATGGTGGGAGAAGCATCATAGACGATTCGTTGGACGACAGTCGAAGTAAGCATGCCCTAAGCTCCGTTTGTGGTGATATTTATGCTGTTTAAAATAATTTATTGATAATTTTTACAATCAATGAAGTGATTATTATTCGCGAAATTAACGTGATTAATTTTCACAATAACTCATCATTCAATAACTTTTCAACATAGGAAAGAAGAAATATTTCTACAAAATTAAGTAGCGTCCTTTCTGAATCTTCCGAAAAGCGTAAGTATTTACAACTTTTTTCCTTATTTGCCATTTGCACGATTCGTACAGTGAAAGATACATTGAACTGAATCGTGAATATAATGAGTTCGTGAAAACAGTATAAAGAAAGAAAAAAAACTATCTATAAATAATTTTTTTGCTTATATTAATATATAAATGAAATACATCTGTGTAACAAAAATTATTGAAATGTTAAAAATATTTAATGAAATATAAAATAATATATTTTTTATATTTATAAATAATATAATATTTATTAATAATATACATATTATAAATAAAGAAATAATTAAATAGAAAGATACTTTTTATTAAAAATAATCTTAAATAATAGATATATTCTAGAAATGATATATTTACATATTAAAATAAAAAGAAATAAATATTCTAAGGTAACAGTATATGAATTTTTTATATCCACGGAAGAGAAAGTTTAACCTATTTCTTTCGGAACTGCGCGACAGTGGAACACAATATAAAGGGGCTGCAACATAGGGGAGAATAAATGCGAACAAAAAAAATCGTTTTACATTTTGACCAGTAAAATTCGATTGAATTTTTCTGTGAATCCATAGTTTTAATATTATTATCTACTACATTATATTCTCTTATGAACTAATATGTTTATTATTTAAATCAATGATAGATATATTATAATAATTTAAAAAAAAAAAAATAATTCTTATTGCAAAATTTGTATGAAGAATTAAATAAGTAATGTTCTTATTTTTAATTTTTAAAATTAATGCTTTCTTTTTTATCTTGCTTTATTTTTATTTAATTGATAATTGAAATAATTATAATAAATATATTTATTATTTTTTGATGACATTAAATATTTTATAATTTTGTAAAAAATAAATGATAATACAAATTAAATTAAATTAAAATTGTATTAATATTATTAATATTTATTAATATAGATATTATAAAATATATTTAATTCTATTCTTTCAAAAATTAACTATTTTACTTAATTTACTAAATTTACTAAATTTGTAAATCTTATTTATAAATTATCTTATCTATCTTATCTATCATTTTTTATATTATTTATATATATATATAATAAATTATATTTATTTATTTAATGAAATTTCTATATTGATAATGTACAATAATTAAAGAATCATAATTCATTAATAATTTCATTAATATAAAAATCATATAATTTAATTAAGTTAAAGGATAAAAATTTCTGTTATCAAAAAAATAAAAGCAAAACTATGTATTGCTAGACTTCTCGAGGCAATATGCTCAAAGAGCAATGCCACCCAATCGATCGGTTTATGTCTGGGCGTCCCGACGCCAGCTGCAACTCTTATATGTATATATACAGGGTGGTACGCATTATGTTTCCTCGTATATTTTCTTTTTAAATCATCGGAAATTATATTTTTTAACAAATTTTTCTTTTTTCTTTTTCTTATTTAAAATGTATGTTATTATATAAAATTTACATTGATTCAATTTTTAAAAAAATAAAAATAAATTATGAATAGAATAATATCAAAAAAATAAATCAATTAATAAATAATATTAACATAATTCATTTAAAAAAATATATATATATTACAAAAAAACATTATCTTTCTCGTATTGATAATATTTCTATATTATACAAATATTTTAAGTATCGAATTTGATTAATATTGGATTTAATTCATTTTTTTAGAATAAGATAAAGGATGAACCAAGAAGATCAGGAAAAGAGTATGGATAAGAAAGAAATTGCAGAAGAAGAGAGAGAGAAAATGTTGAATGCTGAGAATACGAAACATACTGTGGCATCGACCGTTCCAGAAATGGAATCTGAAGATCAGAAACCTAAAAAGAAAATTCCAATTGGTGGCATTAAAATGCCTGGCTTCTATCGTACAAAGAGCAAAGAACTTTGTAAAGTAATTGAAATTCTTTTTGTTTTTTAATATATAGTATAGTATCAAAAATAATTATTTTTTAATTGAGTTTGTTTTTTTAATATAAAATATTTAATGTATATTTATGAACTACATGCTTGCGTGTATTTTCTTAAACTGTTCAAATTAAATAATATTCTTCACTTTGTAATTTTATAGAAGATAATAAAAAAGTAAAACGAATGTTTTTTTTAATTTAATCACGTAAATGAAGATTTAAGTAATAGAACGCGTGCATTGTTTAATTACTTCTTATTATATTAAGATATTAATTTATAGATATAAATTAATGAATAGTAATAGTTTGAATATAATTTTTTTTGATTGATTAACATCCGTTTACAATGAGCACAAAGTTCTTAAAGTAACATGCATGTGTTCATGAAGGGTGCTTATAGCCCCGTAACGATTTTTTTCTAACATTAAACCAATGAATGACGTCAGATAAACAGCACACCTGGCATTATTGATCATATGCTTTTTAAATAAGTATCGTTACGATATTAGAAGTAATATTGATTATTGAATTAAATATTAATATTACAAAATATATATTATTACAGAATATATAATATAGAAAATATATTTATCTTTTTATCTACTTTTTGAAAAATATTTTTATAATAAATAAATGAAAATATTCTAAAATTCATAAATTTGATTTGATAATTTTATTATTAGGAGGATGATGGTAATTCGGTTGAAACTGGTGAAGACGATACAACTGATAAAACTGTAAAAGAAAGTGATCAAAATGTATCATTGGAAAAAACAAATATGCCAAATAAAGATGTCAAAGAAAAAGAAGGACGAAGAGGAATTCTTAACGCGATAAAGTTACCTTTGGTTTCCGTTTTTCCTAGAAAGAAAAATAAGGTAATTATTTTAAGGTTTTATTTTTTTTACAATTTAATTATTAACTAGAAATATAAATAATTCAACATAATAAAATATAAATATTTTTTTTTCACAATTTATATTCTATAAGAAATTTTTTTATAAATCATTAATATTATTAAAGCTATGAAAAATTAATATAAAGAATTATCTTTACATTATATTTTTTAAATATATTATAACTTTTTTTATTTCATTTTATTTTTGATTATTATTTTCTTTTATACTTGAAAATTATAAAAAATAATATTATTTTAGGAAAGTGAAGTGGAATTAGGAACTACTGGAACTGCTGGATTAGCGAGTATTGAAACACTTGATGATACCGTAACAGAAAAAAATCCTATTGGAAATGAAGACGGTATGGAAACCGTTCGACTCGATGGAGATGCTCCAGACGGAATTGAATCTCCTAAACAACATTTTCTTGTTGCTTGTATATCCGCTGCAAGGCGAAATTTATTTGTGTTAGGTATATAATTATTTCATAATGATACAATCAATAATAATTCCAATTTATATAGTATTTCTAATTTATATAAAATTTTTTTAAAATATATAAAATTTTTTTTAAATATATAAAATTTTTTTAAAATGTAAAACAATATAAATCTTAAAATTTTAATAATATAATAATTTATAAGTAATACAATAATATAATTTAATTCATTCAATATATGTATAACAATAGTGGCCACATTATGCATCCTGGTATCAGTCGTGATTATCATCTGTATTGCTTGCATCGGTCCAAGAAAAAGTGCTTCACAATTGGTAAAAGATGGGAGCTTCGTTGAAGCAATAACTTCTTGTGGATTTGTACAAGGTATATCGGAAGATGGAGCATTCGCATTTCGTGGAATTCCGTATGCAGTTCCACCATTAGAAAATCGTCGTTGGCAACCTGCAGAATCTCTACGAAAAATAGAATATTGTTGGAAAAATACATATCAAGCACATAATTCTTCGAAAGTTTGTTGGCAACGAGAAATTTCAGGACGTATTATCGGAACTGAGAATTGTTTGTATTTGGATGTCTTTACTCCTGAAATTAGATACGATTTACCATTACCGGTAGTCGTCATGATTGGTGCTGAAACTCTTAGCGGTGGTTCTCCAGGTGTAATGCAACCTTCTGCAAAACTTGCTCGTGTTCGTGATATGGTGTTTGTTAGACCTAACTTTCGGTTAGTTTTTATTCTTTATTTTAATTTTTCTTATTTTTTCATATTTTTCATATTGCTATAAATTTATATGTATATATATAGTATGTATAGTATGTAAATAGTAGTAATTATATTATAGAATATATATACTATAATTTATAATGATTTTTTTTTTCATATTTCAGATTGGGCATTTTCGGGTTCTTAGCCACAGAGCCACTTTCAAGAACATCACATCCTCTCACATCCGGAAATTATGGTTTATCTGATATCATAGCAGCTCTTCAATGGGTTCATCTTAATATCGAAAATTTTGGCGGAAATAAATCATCTGTAACTTTATGGGGTCATCGAGCTGGAGCAACTCTTGTAACAACTCTAGTTGGTATTCGACGAACAAGAGATCTTTTTCAGAGAGTATGGATCTCTAGCGGTAGTGCAATATTTCCTGGAAGAGAATTGGAATTTTCAGAAACACTTAATGAGCTATTTTTAAATTCTACAAGATGTAATGATGCCGCCTGTTTACGAAGCAAAAGTGCGGAAGAGATCATGGATTCAGTTCCTGAGACTTGGCATTTAGGAAACATTGGTTTACCTGAAGCAAGAGAAGCAACAATTAGAGATAGAAGACACGAATGGCTTGTACTTGATCGTGCTATTCTTCAAGAACCTGTAGGTCAAATTTGGGCAAGAGATGAATTTTCAGTGAAAATAGTAATGGGCACCACTGCTCATGCTGGAGCTCCTCTTAAATATCTTATTTCTAATATTACTCTCAATTCCACACAAGTAGAGAAAATTGTAAAAGAATCTTTACTGGGCACAACAGGTTTAGCAGATGAAGCTCTCAGGTTAGATCTTTTATTAAATTCATTATATCTGTAAAAAATATTTTTATTTCAACTTCCATTTATATTTCTGTTAAAAAATTTCATTATTAATTAAAATTAAAATTTCAATTTATAAAAAAAAATTTATAAAAATTAATTTTTTTTCAGACGTTATAATGCAACATTGAGAGGTTTATTAAGCATGATTTCGGATATTCGTGTTGTATGTCCATTGCTAACAGTCGCTAGAATGAAGACCAATATTCCATTCTATGTGGCAACGCAACCGCGAGGTCAGTTTGCAGATCCCGATAGTGATGCTGCAGCAATACTAGGATCGTATGCTGCTCGTACTCCTGCTGAAAAAAGACACGTATCTGCTATGCAACAGCTTTTTAATCACTATGTTTGGCACGGTGAAGTAGCTCAGACAAATTCTAATGGTGTGAAACGAGTTTTAATTGTTGGTCAAGATACGCTTCCCGAACGTGATTATCCTAATTGCGATTTTTGGATAGAAAAAAATATAGTTCCATCTTATGGTCGAGTCGATTGAATTTTTTTTTTTTGGAATTATATTTGATGGACATTCCAAGATTTTTAACATATTTAAAATACTTTTATACGAAGACAATTTTGTTTTATTAGCTTTTGCAATCTATATTATTCTTATCGATTTTAAAAGCAAAAATAATTGAATTTTAAATTGTTATCTTTTATTAATTTCCCTATCATAATTTTCATAATTTTAATAACATTTTATAAAAAACAAAAAAAAAACCATTAGAATATTCAATTTAATAATAATATTTAAAGTCAGTTTAAATGTTTAAAGTTCAGCCATATCATAATAATTTTGTAAGATAAATTATAAAACAAAGTGCACGTTACTTATTTTTCTCGTTTAGAAGCAAAATAAATAATTATCCAAAAGGCTCTTTTTAAAGACAGAAACTATTAAAAATAGATTATTTTTTTTAGTTTCTTTTTCTTTTTTTAAAGAATAGCTAAATTTATAATATATTCTATTTCTTAGTTATACAAGTCATATTATTTTTAAAAAAATTAATATTATTTATTGTATAAATTAGATAAATATGACATGATTTTTTTGACTTAAAAATTATGAATTTGAATTTAATTTTAAATGAGAAATATGATAGCGATAATTATTTATTAATAATATTTTTACAGTTATTAATTAAATAATAACATATAACAAATATTCTTTGATAATATTTTTTAAATACAAATTTAATCGTGAATTATCCAAATTTCTTAGATATTATAAAGTACTTTTTATTATTTTGCTTTGATATATTTCTTAATATACGAGAAAGAATATGTATCATGTTTTTTAACAAGCTGCCAAATATTTATACGTATAAAAATTCATATATCGTTGATAGTATTCGGCATTTTCTTCTTTGTATATATATTACTGTTGCTGTTTTCTTTTTTATTTTAATATATTCAAAATATTCCTACCTCTGCGTAATAAATATCAAAAGATATATATATATATCTATATATATATATATCTGATTTTTAAACTCTGTAAGACTGATTTTACAAATCGGCATATCATTTCTGTATGAATGTCTTTTTATGTTAATTTTAATTGAAAATAATTATAACGTAACAGGTTTTGTATACAAAATTTTTAACATATTATAATTGAATGAAATGTACAAGAAGCTTTTTTAAAATACGTCGGTATTAATATGTACTTATAGAATTCACATTTTCATAATATCAAATTGCACTAAGGCACATAATATATATTACTTTAGTCTCAATTTTATATTTTATATATTTTAATAGATTTAGGAATTTATTATGTTTACCTTAATGATATTTTTAATAGAAATAATTCGAATATTTCTTTATTGATTTAAATAACATCGATTATAGAAAAATTCTTATAAATTAAAATTTTTAATATTCTTAAATCTATTATATTTAACATGATTTTTGGATTGTTGTACATCTGAATGTTTGTGTGATATATTTGAAACAAAATAAAATATCATTTGTTTTTTAATCTTCGTAGTTAAAAGAATTATAAAATATATGAACATTATTTATTGATATATTTAAAAACAAATAACTTCATTTTCGTTTATTTATTAATTTAATTGAAGAAAGAATAGAATTTTTGACCAAACTAAAACTTTAATGACCTTAGGAAAAGTGGCCTTAGGACAATTTTATAAAATTTGCTAATGTATACATAGAAAAAGTATAAAAAGTATTTATGTAATGAAAAAAAATACAATTTCAAAACATTTTTTATGCATATAATTTTAATCAATCTTTAAACTGCAGAAAATTTAATTTATAAGAAAGATATACTTTATCTTATTATAAATTTTAATATATAATATATTTAAAAAAAATACATATATAAATACATACTTAACAATATAAAACAATATAAAAATAAATAATAAATATATGAATAAATTATCAATTTTTAAAGTTACATGCATTCTTCATCACATAAAAAGGAGAAATTGTTATATTTCTCGAAAAATAAAAAAATATAAAAAATAAATAAATGTGTTAATATTAATGTTTACATTTCTGAATATATTTACATAATATTCCATTTAAAAGTATTTGAATTTTTGAATTTTTAATTATTATAATTTTAAATCTTAATTAATAAAATTTTAAGCACATAACTTTTTCTTAATTTTTGTTTTGTTTTACATGTATGTGCAAAAATCAAATCAAAAATTATGAGAACCACTAACAAAGAATGCGAAAGATTGATTAATCATGGAAAGTTTTTATGCAGAATTCTAGTAAGAGAACCACTGTTTGGAATTCTTGACTATTTGGTCGACAATCTTGCGTTTTAAAGTCAGTGGAGCAACGATAGGTATTACATTATAGTATTTCAAAGCTATCTTTTGAACCAATTGATAGATCGAATTAAATTTATTTAAAATTGAATAAACTGCTCTTTATAAGCATAAATTGATAGAAAATATACCAATATAATCCAAAAGTAATTCAAATTATAAATAGTAAAAAAAAGTTTTATTTTTGAAAGCGTCCGCAAAGTATACAGATAAATTCTTTACATTCCTCACATATAACACACACATATAACATTGGTCCAAGCTCTTGCAAAGCCAGCATCTAGATGAGAATGTTACTTTTGTGATTACTCATTCGGTGACATCTGAGGAATGTGGTAAGCAAATTCGCTTCCTCCTACGCTTCACAATTTTTTTTTCTTTTTATATTTTTAGAATAACAATTTCTTTATATTAAGCTATTAAAATTTTTATTTTTACTTATTATTAAGTAACTGATATTTTATTAATAAATATTTATAATAATATTTTTTGATAATTTTTATATATTTATATTTTATATTATGATTTTTTTTTCAAATTAAAAAAAATTATCTTTATTTTTTAATAATATTAATATAATTTATTATATTAAATTATTATATTAAATTATAATTTACATTTCAGCTAGAATATAATTTTTTTTCTCCATTATATGAGACAATTGCTATATTGTGGAATGTGTGGCATAGGTTGATGAAAAGAAAAGGTGCTGGATAATCCAAATGGATAACAAAAGCCCATTATGGCCCAGCATCTACAGACACAACATCAACACGAATTTCTACCATTGTGTGATGTATTATTCAACATAATCTCTCTTGCATCATATTTTTGTGACGTTGTTTTTGATTTTGCAATGGTATATGCTCTTGCTCAACATTCTATAGCTCCTCCAATTCTTTTTCCTTTAAGTGTTATGCTTATAGCAACTTCATTAATTATTTCTCAGGTAAATAAATTAAATAATAAAAAATTTCAATTTATTATAATAATAATTTAATTTCAGATTATTAGTGTACGATGGTATTTATGGGGTGCCAGAGGTAAATTAACTGGCAATACTATAACAGATTGTAGTGGAAAAAAAGAAAATGGAAATTGGACAATATGGTGTGTTTTATTACTTCATTCAACTCAAGTTGGAGTATTATGGAGATACTTCAAATTATTTATTCCAGTTAATCTTACTTATGTTAAACATGAGGTGAGAAATAAGAAAATAGCTTATATATCTATCAAATATAACTTATGATTTTATTTTATTAGGTAAGAGAACTTTGTGTATTACGCCTTATTCATGCATTTTGTGAAGCTGCACCAATGTTACTTTTGCAATTATATCTGTTATCAATTGGAATTAATAATGATTCAAATAATGAAGTTGAAAAAACAAAAGAAAATGAAAGCAGAGACAATGATAAATTAGCAAAGTTGACTGCAGTATCTGCTGGTCTATCTTTATGGAGTGTATGTTGGGCAGTGGCTAGTTTTAGCAAAGGTGCAGCACGTCTTCGTAATTTAGAACGTTTGGTATTGACATGGCTAGGTGTGCTGGCACAACTAGCATGGCGTCTAGGAACTGTAAGCGCTAGAGTAGGAGTATTAGTAGCTTATGCCTCATTGTATGGTGGACAATGGTTGTTAATTGTCATGGCTCTCCATTGGTTGTCAATGTTAATGTGGTTATTACTTACTCCAGATGGTCTTTTTCATGGTGGTGAACATTTACCTATTTTAAGAAAAACATCTTTAGCTTCACTTCTTGCATTTGTTTATATATTTGCATATGTAAATTTGCATGAAACAAATCATCGTCAAAAAATGGTGAGTTATTGATATTCTTTTTTTAATACTATTATTTTTAAAATGAATTCAATTTAATATATTTTATGTATTTATATTTATATAGATAATATTTTACACAGTAATGTTTTTGGAGAACAGTTTACTCATTGGTGTATGGATAGTTGGTGTCAATAGAACTGATTTTCTTCCACACCAACATCATCCAAATCCTGTAACTTTAGTACTTACATTATTAGCTTTATTTTTTGGTGGTATGTTTTTCATGGGTCTTTATTATAGGTAATTGTAAATTCTATTTTTTTAATTGATTTAATGAATATATATATAATAAATATATATAAAAATATATTAAATATGTATGAAAATATATATAAATGAATATATAATGGTTTATAATGGCAATAATTGTTAATAATAATAATAAATATTAATAATTTAAAATGATATTTTAGATTTTTTCATGTACGAAGATTAAGGTACGAAGCTGGCGGTAGAATGACGGCCTCAAATCTCACAGCTTTATCAAACCAAGTATAGTATTAAAAATTAAAATGAAATTTTAAAAAATGATAGAACAAATATTTTAAATAAAATCATATCTATAGGATAATCTAGAAGAAAAACAAATTGAATATACAGAGAATAAAAAATTAAATATGAATGTTGGAGTGAGAAGAGTTAAATTAAGTAATGGTGGGATACCAGGAGTATTCAATTGTCGTTTTGCTAATCCAACTGTAGTAAATCCAAATCGTAAAAAGAAAAAACCAACAACATTTGTACCTCTTCCACCACCGCAATCTCAATCTGGAACTGTTACAGCTCCTATAAATACACTGGATGAGTCAAAACAATGGCATGGTATAAATAGCAATTCACGTCAATTAATACCATTTTGGAAAAAATCCGTGAATTCCAATGTAATACAGGTAATATTGAATTGTTTTATTATAAAAGAAAAAAGAAACAAAAGTAATATTACATAAAATTGAGTTTTATTCCAATTTTATATATTCATATTTTTTCTTTACATTAATATTCATTATTTTGAGGTAGAATGGTCATATGAATGAACAAAAAATTGGAACGGATTCTGGAACTGCCAGTTCTTTAAATGTAAATTTAATAAGGGAAAAACTTCAAGAGAAAAAGCAACAACAATTACGCGAGTTAAGAGCTATACAAGAAGAAATAAAAGAAGGAAAATTATTTCCTCCACCTTCGGCTTCGGCATCGTCATTCTCATCATCACCTGCATCAACTCAGCAACCACCTCCTAATACAAAGTTACACACTTCTCCTAGCTCTCCTTTATTTACATCTGAACCATCAGTAGGTGATCAAAATGGAGGAATAAACTTATCTTCGTGGCCACCTGTGAAAATGCATTGTCTCTTACCTCCGCCACCATCTTCTTCCTATTATCCAAATATTCATCCTTCAAATTCCTGGAGAACAACACAAAGAGAAAGAGCGGATACTCCAGAAATTTTACTTGCACCCAGATGTCTTCCTCATCACTATTCACATTGGACACCTTCTCATGTTAATCCTCGGTAATTAAGATTTAAAATCTAATGAACTTCATTTTTTAAAATTAAAAAAATTATTAAAATATCAACAAATAAATTTTAAAAAAATATACATAAATATGTATTTATCTATATTTATTTATATGTTGTATTATTATATTATAATAATAATTTTATTATTATATTTATATTATTATGATTACTATTATTATTATTTAAGTCAAAACGGTGGAGAAGAAAGTTCTAAAGGTGAAGGGGAGGTAGAAGGAGAACTTAGTGACATGGAAGGTAGTCAAATATCATTACCTCGAAGTTATACTCTACCCCGTGAATTTAAATATCATCATCCAAATAACACTGCCAGAGAACGTGAACGACGAGTAGGAAATAACAAAATTTCAGCTTCACGTTTTTACTTACCTTCTACTAATAGTTCAGATGGTGAGTTTATTTAAATTTATTATAATTTGGATAAATTATTGTTTTAAATATTATATAAAAATTTATTAAGATTTACTATTTTATTTAAAATTTTATAAAAAAATATGCTTAAATGTTTAATATATTTTTTAGGAGATGTAGATAGTGCAGATAATGAAGAAGAGACAGATTCTGAAATACATTATCGTATAAAAAACAATCATGGATCTAATAATCATGGTGAAACACAACAACAGCAGCAACGATTTACTTTTGAAGATAATAAAAACGAATTTTTAAATTCAGATTCTACAGCAGCTGTTATCATATCTGGAAATTCTTATTTAAATAATTCTCAAGGTTTGCTTCGACCAAGTCAATTGTTTAGAAACAGGGTTAAACATGAAACAAAGCTTTGAAACTTGTTTTTATTGATATAATACTTTAAGAATTGTATAATAGCCAATCAAAAGTTTAAAGCAAGAAAAGACTGTGTATATGATATATTTTTATAAAATTATTTGTTATATACGTGCGTATTTTTTAATTTTCTTATGTCAATACTTCTAAGTTTAAATATTAACTAAATAATATTTGTATATACAATAGAGTTAAACATAAATCTTACTTAATACTATTATATTTGTTTCTTGTAAATGATGATGATAATATTATGTACAAATTCAAAACGCAAATAATCATGTGTATAATATATATATTTGATCTTATTTTTATCAATAAAATCATGAATGATGAAACAATTTTTATAAAAAAAAAAAACAAAATTATAAAAATTAAATTTTTCTCTAAATTATATTTAAATGCCAATAAATTTCAGAAGCATACATATCGAATTATGCACTCTTCCTTTTAAATGGGAATAAAACTGCCAATTAAAAAATTATATGATATATTATTTAAAAAGGAATTACTATACTTAAATTATAATAATATAATATATATTATATATACTCTTACAAAATATTATTTAAATTATTTCAACATTTTTCTTAATAAATATATTTCCATATAAAAAATATTTATCATTAATTACTAATAGTTTTTTAGTTTTTTTTAGTTAATTTACAAATTTAAGTTATAAAAATGTAAATAGAGAAATAAATATATAAGTAAAAAATGTTGAAAACATATATTTTTTTTTCTTTTTACACATTGTATATTCATATATTTATATTAATATATAAACCAATAATTGAAAATAATACAATTATTAAAAAAATATTTATATTCATAATAATACCAGTTTCTTAAATAACTTTTGTGCTTAAGTTATTATTTTAAATTGACAAATTTATAAAATAAAACCATATGATAGAAAAATTGTATATATAAATTAATATATATACAATTATATATAAATATATATAAATAAGTTAATAGAAATATATTATTTTGAATTATATTGTATAATTTAAGATATATCTTAAAGAATAATTTCATTTTTAAAATTTCTAGTGAGTTCTTTGTGCGGTAAGACAATAGAATTTAATACGATTTTTTCTGCTGCCAAACGTACACTAGTACCTGAAATATAAAGAGTAAAAATATATATATATATATATATATATATATATAAGATTTTTTTTCCTTGTTTAATGAATTATCAATTAATAAATTATTTACCAAGTATTGTTATAGAAGGATTCAGTTTTCCATTAGTATTAAAGAGAGGTAAATTTTCCATTTTTGCAAATGGTTTATCAGGATTAGGATCACAAGGTGTTCCTTCTATTCTTGCCCATTCTCCTATATAACTGCTCTTTCCTATTATACTGTGTAAAACAATGGAATGTGGTTGAATGTGTGCATTAGCTAATATAATTGATTCCCTTATCCTAACACCTCGAGCAATGATAGCATTTGGACCTATGCTTACATTTGGACCTAGCTATAAATCAATTATTGTCTTACAAAATTATTTAATTATTTTTATACAAAAAATATATAATTATGGCTTTTTTACCACTGCAGTTGGATGAACAGAAGCAGAAGGATGAATATAAATATCACCAATAATCTGACAAGGTCCATTAATTGCAGAAGCAAGACGGTTTGGATGTTTTGCTTTATATAAAGCTAAATAATGACGATTGGCATATATAGCAGAACCTGCAGTTTTAACTTGTGACCACCATTTTAAAACAGGTAAAGCAAATAAACGACCAGTTCCAGCTAAGCGCATTAATATATCTTGTTCAAGAGATATATGAGCTGGATCTTTACCATTACCATTGAACTGGCTATTAAATAATGTATAATCAAAATCTTTTATGTTATATAATTTTTTAATAACATTTCTAAAATATCTTACATAAAATTCTCTTGATTTTGTCCTGCATAAAAAGCATCAGCCATAGTTTGAAAGATATCTAATGAAGCAAGATAGATCCCACAATTAATTAAAGTTGAAACAAATGTTGATGGTTTTTCTACATAATGAGCAACTTTTCCTTCCTTATCAAGAACCATGCAACCATAATTCAAAGATTGTTGTCTTGTTGCTTCAGTAGCCATGATAGTAAATAATGCTTGTTTTTCTTTATGATATTCTACTATTTCTTGCAAAGAAAAATCAGCACATACATCACCATTCATTACAAAAAAATATGTTGGTCCACCAGAACGTATTTGATCACGAAAATGATATAAACCTCCAGCTGTTCCCAATGGTATAAATTCTTGAAGATATCTAATAGTTATTTTATAAGTGCTTATCATTTCCTCAATAAATTGAGATAAATCACTTGCAAGATATGATCCAATTATCAATATTTCACTAAGATTATCCACTTTAGAACATGCTTCTATATGATGCTGTATTACTGGTAATCCAGCAACTGGAAATAATGGTTTTGGTATATCTAACGAAAGAGGTCTAAATCTAGTACCTGCAAAATATATTTTTGATTTTGAAACATCATTAAGTGAATTATTTCTATTTATTATAAATACTTATTATAAATTAACTTTTAATATTATTATATAATTATAAGAATTTATAAAATTATATTTGAGGTTATATTTTTGTACAAAAATAATAATTATATATAATAATTATATATATTTATATTACATAAAATACAGACCTTTTGATGGACCACCAATTAATATAACTGATTTCAATATCATTTTTATAAATTACATAAACTTTTACAATAATTTAAGATAATTCTTTTACTATAAAACTGATAAAAACTTATACTGATAGATTTAGGAACACTTCAAAATTTTCAATTTGCAAATTTCAGTTCGATAAATAGAATAAGATTAGTGTTATAACTTTCTGATAATACATTTATAAACTTAAACAAAATAAAATTTTTATGATCATCAAATAATATTAATAATTACTTCATTATTATTAACAATCTTATTTTAAAGAAATAATTAAAATATGTATTTAAAAATTAAAATAATTTTTATAGATTTTTAAATATTATATTATATATTATATATTTTTATATGTTATGATTATTATGTTTATTGAAAATTATTAAAATTATAAAAATTATAAAAATAAATATTCATTTCAATTTTTTTTTCTTTAAAGTTCTTTAAAAAAATAAATCGGAAAAAATTTTGCAATTAATAATAATGCTTTAAATCAATTATTTATTTATTCTTATAAAAAATATATTATAAATTATAAAATATAGATTCAACAATATAAAAAGATGATATAAAGATTATTACATATCATATGAACTATATCTAAAAAATAATTTATATAGCATAAATAATTATAAAAAAATAGATAACATCATTGCAAATTCATTATACATTCTATAACACATGAATAATATATAAAAATGTATTATTATCTTTGATTTAGAAATATAGAATATTTTACAAATGTACTAAGTTTACTAATTTAACATTTAATTGACAATAGAATTACTACTTTTCTTTCTTAAAAACTTACTATATACAAAATTATACATATCACAGTACCCAATTCAAGAAATTCATAGCAATCTCAAATCCAAGAAAACATGCTGCATTTGCTGGAAATGCACGAAGCATCACAGGCACACATCCTTTATATAATGCCTTTGGTCCTTCTTCTTTCATTAAAATTATAAAAACATCTCGAATTCCGTTTTTAAAAGTACTATCTGGAGCTAAATAATGTAAATAATATAAAATTTTAATTAATTTTTTTAATAATTTCTTTTAACTTATATTATTTGAAAATTTAATATAGCTTATATTATTTGAAAATTTAATATAGCTTATATTATTTGAAAATTTAAAAATTAATAATTAATTAAATAATAAATTAAAATAGAAAAAAAAATACAATATATACCACTTTGTAAACGACTTTTTAATACATCAGGTGGCATTCCAACAATCCAATTTGTAATACCAGCAAAACCACCAGCCATAATTGTTTGAAGTATTCCTAGTTTACCTTCTTCAGAAGACATCCACTTTTTTAAACACTCATATGTCATAAAATACATTCCACTGGCAGGAACATCTGATAATTAGATTTAAAAAAATGTTAGCTAAATATAAATATTATCTGCATTATGAGATAACTTAAAAATACAAATAATATTTACATATAATATTTCATAAAAATAACATATCATAAAAAATATTTATGAAATTAATAGGAAGATCAAGTTCCACCTGAATATATATAATTAAAGCATCATGAGGGAATATTATTTATAATTATAAAGCAAAAATAGTATGTGTAGGTTGCTAGATAGGAGGCATCCTGTTTGATATGGCACATCAAGGCAGACAGATAACAATTAACAAAATTCAGTTTCCTTCAAACCATCATACCATTATTGGTTTTAATCTGCTTTTCTTCAATTCTCAAATTTTAATTAATTGATTATGATGGTTATTCTAATACTTGTCTTCACTTTGCTGGTACATAATTTTTTTCTTTATTTGAACTGAAGAAGTGTAAGATAAAAAGATTATTTTTCTCATATCTCGTATATATATTCTTTACAATAGAGATTCTTAAAAGTGACTTTATATGTAAATTTAATTCAATAATAGATTAATAAACAAATATATGTTTAGAATGAGTGCTTTGGACAAATAATCGATATCGGCGATATTTGGGAAGCAAAATGTCCACCAGGTTGTTCATGTGAAGTACAAAAATTTGTTGATTTACCTTTACACCGATGGATAAAAACAAATCAAGATCAGGTATGAAAATATAGTTATATTTTTTTTTTGAAATGTAATATTATTTTATTCTTAATAGAACTTAAGTAACGATGCTAAGTTTGAACTTGGATTAAACATTGATCATTCTATGATTCCCGAATTTTTAAAAGTAGCAATTTGCGTTATTGCCGAAGAATATGAAGAACTTTTGGATAAGCTTCCATCAGATATTCAGGTTGATATTATGAATTTGAATAAAATTTTATAATATTTGAAAATGATATGTATATATATATGTATATAATTGAAATTTTTGTTTTAGGTGTTTACAATTCTTCAATCTGGCTTGGGTAACTTTGAGATTCGTTTACAATCTACAACATTTCAACGTTTTACAGATTTAATATCTTTAGATATTCAGGGCATAGATTATAATGAATCTCTAAAAAAGAATTTGACTGTGGAACAAGAGAAATTAGGAGGAATTATTTTGTCTGTTGATTCATTATATCCATTAGGATTAAATCTTCTTTACTTAAATTTAGAACGAGTAAAATTAACAAGTTTGAGTGCAACAAAAAGAAACAAAGCTAATCTTGTAATTAAACCAATGAATACTGTTACTAATGACGAAAATGAAAATAAACAATTATTAAATAATATTAGTCAAAGTATAGGACATAGATTGATATTTTTAAGTCAACAAAACAATGGAGAAAGTGATGATAAGGAAATACTTCCATATGATGTATACAAACAAGAAATGGAAGGTTACAAAGAAACTGTTGGACTTTTTACTGGTTTAGGAGCTTTAACACATTTAAGAATTTATGATTGTGATTTAAAAGATATATCGTGGCATATGTTTGATGGTTTAAATAGTCTTATTCATCTTTCATTAGAGAAAAATAGTTTAAAATTCATTCCAGAATTTTGTTTTTATGGTACTCCAAATTTAAAAGTATTATCACTTGCAAATAATCAATTGTTAACCCTTAAAAGTGTAGATTTAGCTGGTTTATTAATGCTTGAAAATCTTGACTTAAGAAGAAATAATCTAACTTTTTTGTCAGAGTTATCTTTTCCTCCTTTTCCAATGTTGAAAATTGCAGACTTTCGAGAAAATCCTTTGGATTCTATATTTCCAAGGTATTTTAATACATTTTTTTTCTTTTCTTGAAATAAAATGATAGTTCATAAATTAATGATTAATAATAAAGTGTAAAATTAATACAAAATCTTCTGATTTCAGTACTTTTGAAATCATGAATACAACACTAAATCTCTATTTGGGAGGCGAAGATTCGAAATTATATCTACAAAAAAATTCATTTTTGGGATTATGTCATCTTCAAACATTATACTTGTATAATTTAAAAATACTAGTTTTGGAACGTTTTATATTTCAAGGAATGCCCGAGCTATTACAATTAAAAGTACAAGGAAATATTTCAAGTATCGAATTTGACGCATTTATAGATTTAATCAAGTTAATAGATCTTAATTTAAGTAACTGTCATATTCGTAAAATATCCATGGACGCATTTTATGGTTTGCAAAATGTTAAACGCATAGATTTATCAAATAATGAATTAGAATTCATTCCACCTGGTTTATTTGGAGTAGAACAACAGAAACAACTTAGGGAAATTATTCTTTCACAAAATAAACTAACTTCATTACCTATAGATTTTTTTAAAATGCTTCGGATTCCAAGCAAACAACAAGTAGATTTTGCAATTGTAAGATTAGATGGCAATCCATGGAATTGCACTTGTCTAATGTTTACATGGAATCCTCACTTGGTGAGTACAAAAAAGCTTCTTGCTTCTTAAATGAAAATTAGACATAGAAAAAGAATACCATTATAATTTATTTTAAAATAGGTAAATAGATTAAGAGAAACAGCACCAAGATGTTCAACTCCTAAGAAGTTGAAAAATTGGGGAGTTTTTCATGCATTACGTAAAGGTGGTTTGCAATGCAGAACTTTTAAAAAAAAACATTTAAAAAAGTCTTCAATTGGAAAATATAATTATGAAGATAATATTATTAGTTAGCTAATATAATTTTTTAATTTGCAATGAATATATGTGTGTATAAAAAAAAAACAAAATTAGAAGTTTAATTTGTTTTTAAACAATTTTTATAAGATTGCTCTTTAATATATCATTTTTAGTTTTATATATAATATGTGTATAGCTAGATATAACAATAGAAATTCAGAATAAAAAAGAATTGCAATTAACAATTTCTATTTTCGTAATCTTTATATTTAAATCATTTAAAAATAAAATAGAAAAATAAATAATATTACCTACCTCTTAAAAGAGTAGCACAGGTACCTTTATAAATACTTTTAATCCCTCCTTCCTTATAAAGTTGTTTCATACAATCAATTGGACCACTATATTTAGATTTTATACCTTGTTGTGTTTGTAAGAGACATTTTATTCTTTCACCAGGAGCCATTATAATAGTTGTAAAGATACCACTAAATGCACCAGCATAAAACAGTTGAAAAGGAGTTAATTCCTCATTATTTCTTTGTACTAATTGTTTGCCCAATCCAAATCCATAAAAACTTATAGCAAATATTGGAGCCACACCACATAAAGGTGCACCCATACCTAAAAAAAAGTATTCAAGATAATCTTATAAATATTTTTTAATAAGAAATAACAGTCAATAAAAAATATTTATTTATAAGTAATATATATCATGTAATAAGTATATTATATATTTTATGTATATTATATATTTTATACCAACCCTTATATAATCCACGTATTCCTTCTTTTGCAATTGTTTTCTTAGCACAATCTATAGTTCCATTATATAAAAGCACTCCGTTTGGGCCTGGTATAGGCATAGTTTGAAGACGAACCTGTTAAAATATCTTTTTTAAAGCACTTTTAATATAAACTATTATTAATTATTATTAACAAAAATTTATTATTAACAATAATAAATTGAAAAAAATAAAAAATTTATAGTAAAATGAACAAAAAGTAAAGTATAAAAAGTATTAATTCTTATTAAATATTCTTATTATAAATATATAAATTATTTTCTTATTTTAATTTTAATTTTTCATTATTATAATATAATATTTATTATAGATTTTAATTTATGATATATAAAAATAAAAAACAATTTTAATAATAAATCATAATATCTATATATAACTAATTCATTAATATAAAGATTTTAAAAAATACAAAAATGATGAAAACCCTATAATGGAAAATAAATTGTTTAAATAAAAAATTATATATAGTATCTTTAATATTATCAGCACACACAATCTTTCTTTTACCTAACATATCCATTATTAGGGCCACTCCTCTTCAGAAAAAGACAGTTCAATCCTAAGTAGGACTTAATAATCCTACTTACAATTAGATTAGGTGCAGCTGAAAAATGGGGGATTATCTTTTACATTTTACTTTAAAATATCTATTCTACCCCAAATTTCTATTTATTTTTTTAAAAAAAAAATTTATTTTAATTTAGAAAAGCTGCAAAGACATATTTTGTTGTTCCAATTTTTAAACAATAAAAAATATTAATAAATAATAAAAATATTTGAAAAATTTTATATTTTAGTTAATAATTTTATTTAATAAATTTTGCTGCACTTTAATAATGAAGATAAATTTTTTGTAAATCATAAAATTTGTATTGTTTTATTTAGAAATATTTTATTATTTTTTAATTATTAATATTGTTATTATATGTATAATTGCTTAATTAATTAAAAAATAATTAATTAATTATGTAATTTATAACAGAATTTATATAAATAAAAATATATCATGAATTGTACATATTAATTATATATTTATAAAAAGTTAATAATTCTTGTTAATTTTATATTTTTTATGTTTTTAATTTTTACAATTAATATAACCTTACTTTTATCGTGTCTAAAGGATGACCCACTATAACAGTACATATTCCACCAAAACCGCCACTGAGAAAATATTTGATAAGACTTTCTTTTTCTGACATCTGAATGGTAATATAATTAACAAATTTTACTTGAAGATAAAACAAAAAATCAATTTTATTTATAACGTGATTACACTATTCGATCTTGAATCTTCCTAAAAAAAGAATATAATTTCCATTATTTTAATAGATTGACTACTAAGATTAAGAAAGAATATCATAAAAATAATAATCATTTAATGATTATATACATTAATTTTATTTTAAATAAACTTTTATTTTCGAAAAATTGTTAATGAATAAAAAAAAATAAAAAAAAATTAGAATTTAAAAACAAATTAAATTAAAACAACTTTTAGATATAATTAAAAAATTTAAAAGTGAAATAAAAAATTTTATAATGTAATTTCTCTTTACAAATTTCATATAATGCATTGAAAAACAAATTTTATATAAGCCGCCAGTTCAATTCATGATAGCGCTATATATATATATATATATATATATATATATGTACTAACATAAAATATTTTAACGATCTAAGGTTTTGATTTCTCTATGAATCAAAAATATTAACATGAAATTTATTAGTAGTTTTCTAATCTTTGAATTTTATGATAAATGATTTAACATATCGTGTTATACATTTATGTAGTGATCTTCAAAATAATAAGTATCAGAATATGTAAATAATATCAGGTGATCGAATTGTTAATTATTTTGTTTCTAGTTTTAATGAGTTTTTATTTTGATATTTTTCAATATAATTGCTTTTTATCATAATATAATTATAACTTTAATAATTCCATTTATATTCTATGACCTTGCTTTAAGTTTTAAAAAATTTATTATATTTGTGGAATATAAATAAGTAATTGCAGTAAAGTGTCAAAAATGATCAATTATGACATTTTTCTATATGAATTAGATAGTTTTTAATTATAACTTTTCGTATGTTATTTTAAAGTTTTTAAAAAATGATATCTAAATTTGTCTGATAATTATTTTATTTTTGTTTTAATCAGTAATGTTTATTATATATTGTAGAATTTGTAACAATGTCTGAAAAAATTCCATCTAACCAACCACAACCAATTGTTAAGATAGGCCATTATACCCTTGGACAAACACTAGGTGTTGGAACATTTGGTAAAGTAAAAAGTATGTATAAATTATTATTTTTTAAATAAATTTTTATTATATTAATTTGATAATATGAAAATATATTTACATATTTTATAATTACGTATATAGTATTAAAAAATATAAATTATTATGTAATTTATAAAAAATTATTAACTTATTTTTTTCAGTTGGAGAACATGTATTAACAAAACACAAAGTTGCTGTGAAAATTTTGAATCGTCAGAAGATCAAAAGTTTAGATGTGGTTGGAAAGATTAGAAGAGAAATACAAAATCTTAAACTTTTCAGACATCCTCATATTATTAAATTGTATGTAATAATAATGCATACAATGCACTGTGAGATATTGAATATCAAAGGATATAAATATTTTTTATGATTTAGATATCAAGTTATAAGCACACCTACAGATATATTTATGATAATGGAATATGTATCAGGTGGAGAGTTATTTGATTATATTGTGAAACATGGCAAACTAAAGGAATATGAGGCACGAAGATTTTTTCAACAGATTATTTCTGGTGTTGATTATTGTCACAGACATATGATAGTTCATCGAGATTTAAAACCAGAAAATCTTTTGTTAGATCACAATCTACATGTAAAAATAGCAGATTTTGGTACTTTAATATAGTTGATATTTTATGATATTTATAAATAAAATTTTTATTTAAAATACAAGATATCTATGATTCAAAAAATGAATACTTTTTAATATTTTATTTTTAATACTAATTTTAAAAAAATAATAAAAATTGAACTTTTATAAATATTTGTACATTAATATTAATTAATTACAATATTTTAAATAAGACTTTTTGATTGTTTTTATTTGAATATATATATTATAATTTAATGATTTTATTAAAGGTTTATCAAATATGATGATGGATGGAGAATTCTTACGTACTTCCTGTGGTTCTCCTAATTATGCAGCACCAGAAGTAATTTCAGGTAAATTATATGCTGGTCCTGAAGTTGATATTTGGTCTTGTGGAATAATACTTTATGCTTTACTTTGTGGTACTTTACCATTTGATGATGAACATGTACCAACACTTTTCCGTAAAATTAAATGTAAGTAAGAACAGTATATATAATCTTTAATTTTAATAATTCATATAAAAATATTTTATATTTATTTTAGCTGGAGTTTTCCCTATCCCAGAATATTTGAATAAAAGTGTTGTAAGTCTTTTATGTCATATGTTGCAAGTGGATCCTATGAAAAGAGCAACTATTGAAGATATCAAGTATATTAAATTTTTATTTATATATTTTATTTTATGTTTTATATATCTTCTTTAAGAATTTCTTTTAAATCTTTTTTGAAATCTTTTATAATAAAACAGTTATAAATATTTTTGAATTAGGAAACATGAATGGTTTCAAAAGGATTTACCTTCATATTTATTTCCGTCGCCTGTTGAACAAGACTCTTCTGTAATCGATATAGACGCAGTAAATGAAGTTTGCGAAAAATTTAATGTAAAAGAAGCTGAAGTTCATTCTGCATTATTAGGTGGAGATCCTCACGATCAACTGGCAATTGCTTATCACTTGATAATAGATAATAAAAGAATTGCAGATGAAGCTGCTAAAGCAGAATTAAAAGATTTTTATGTAGCTTCTAGTCCACCTCCTGTTGCTTTCAGTCCCAATGATACTAATAGTAGTCCTCTGAGACCACATCCAGAAAGAATAGCACGTAAGAAGATAAACTTAAAAATTTATAAAAAAACTTATAAATATATAATTTGAAAATTTATTTACTTTCTTGTTTATTTTAATTTATAACATTTAATGAATTTATATTGTATCTTAGCATTACGAGAAAGACAAAGTTCTCAAGGAAGCACATCATCTTCAACACAAGGTGCTCGTGGTACACCAATAAAACGGGCTAAATGGCATTTAGGAATTCGTTCACAATCTAAACCAAATGATATTATGAATGAAGTTTATCGAGCAATGAAAGCTCTTAATTTTGTAAGATTTTGCTTTTAATTAATTTTTGAAATAATAAATTTAATTTTTTATGTTTGTAGGAATGGAAAATTATAAATGCTTACAGTGTTAGAGTTCGTCAAAAAAATAAATTAACAGATAGATATAGTAAGATGTCATTACAACTTTATCAGGTTGATTATAAAAGTTACTTATTAGATTTTAAATCTTTATCAAATGAAGAAGAAGATATTGGACGAGGTAAAGAATTGAAATTGATGTTGATATTTATTTATTAATAATAATTTATTAATATAATTTTATAATTCAACATAAATATAATATAATTATTCTTTAGATCCTACAATTCCACCACCTCAAACAACAGGTCATCATACAATGGAATTCTTTGAAATGTGTGCAGCATTAATTACACAATTAGCTCGATAACTTTGCTGTATAATATGAGTTCATCATTTTACTTTAGAACTATATTAATATCATATTTTATTTTTCATTGTATATTATAACGTGTAATAATAGTTTAGGATAAAGGGAACATTTAGAACGAAAATGATATCAATTTCATAAAAAAAAATGAGTGAAAGAAAAGAAGAATTAATCTATAATAATAAATCTATAGAAGATCAAGTTATATTTTTTTAAGCCTGATCATTTTAATATTTTACAAAAAAATAAAAATAATATTTTTATTAATAATAAAAGAAAATATAAATTTAAAATTTATTTTATTAAAAATTATTAAAATATATGTTAATACTTCTCAATTTATATTGATAAATATTGAAGAGAATATAATTTAAATAAAAAATTTTAATTTCTTTATTATAAAGAAGAGAACAAAAAAACGAATGAAACTGAAAATATTTTGTGGCGGCATCTATTTCCTTTCAATCGTCTCGCTGAAAAGTATTTTCATTAAGAAAATATAACAGGAAGTGAAATAATTATTACACAAAAAAAGTGATAATATTTTCTTAAAAAAGAATAAATATATCATAAATTTAAGTGCAATGTGCTGATTTTCATTTTAAAAAGAGAATATTCTAAGAATGTACTATTGACAGTATATATAAGTAAATTATTTTGATTACTGATTATATACAATTTCTAGAAAATAACGGATTAATGGAATTGTCAATATTGTTATTATCAATTGATAGTTGAGTTGTCAGTGAGAAAAAAATGATTAAAAAAAAAGAATGATAATAAAAAATACTGACAAATGCAATGTGACGCTACCATATTCATTATGTAGATATTTGCTGCTAATAAGAAGTTTTTGAAAAAAATGCAAATCTGTTTGAATTTCAACGAATTGAATACATTCAAAAAAATAGATATATATATTGGAAAGTTATAGATGAAATATTTGTTCCGCATATACATATTATAAGTAGTAGTTATAGTAGTAAATAGATAATATACATAATAATATTACTAATTTTCATATGCTGTGTTCAAATTGCATTAATATAAAAGTTCTATATGATAACAATTTTTCTCTCGAATAGAAAATTCTTTTAGCAATACTGATTGCTAGAAGAAAAATGGCTTTGTAAGAATCATGATAGAGAATTTAATGATATTTAAAGTAATAGAAAAAAAAAGGTTAGAATTGTTGAAGGAAACTTAGGGACTTTTAATTTGAATTTATAACATTGGATGTGTGGAATGTGAAGATTTAGTACCACTAATTCTCGCATGGTGTACTCAAGTCGCATTAATGTATATAACTTTATGTGACGTCACCTTTTCCCTACGGTAGGGAATTCTTCTGGCAACGCTGCCGATTAGTCGATTACTTGCTAAAACAATGGCTGCTACTTTCGATCAATATGACAAGTCCAGGTAAATAAAGAGACATTTTTGGTCATGTTATTTTGCATCATAAGATTAATTCTTATTCTAATAAGTATTGTTGTGTTAACAATTAATCTTTGAAATTTAATTTTACTAATTTTGAAGAAAAATTGTTAAGTTGTTAAGTTTTAGAAATTATATTAAATGATTTGATATGTTTAAAATAAATTTAAAATAACAAATGTAACAATTTATTTAAAGCAATAGATATATATTTTTTAATATTTTGATTATACATATAATACATATAATACAATATATATATATATATATATATATATATATGTATATATAATTCCAAATTTTATAAATTTATAATATTTTGTGTACAAAATTTTAAATTTGTATTGTTTTTATAAGATTAATATTAAATTTTATAGAATTATATTCTTTTAGTTGGTATTTTGGTGCAATGTCACGACAAGATGCCTCGGATTTACTTATGGGTGAGAAAGAAGGTGGCGTATTCTTAGTACGTGACAGCACATCAATACAAGGAGATTTTGTTCTATGTGTACGAGAAGACAGCAAGGTTAGCCATTATATTATAAATAAAATTCAACAGGGTGACCAAATACGTTATCGGATTGGAGATCAAACATTTCCTGATATTCCCAACCTTTTGGCTTTTTACAAATTACATTATTTGGACACAACGCCATTGATCAGGCCTGCACCTAAAAGAACACAGAGGGTAGTAGCAAAGTATGATTTTGAGGGCAATGATCCTGATGATTTACCTTTTAGAAAAGGTTTGTATTAATTTTTATTTGTAATATATGTAATATTATTATTATATGTAATATTAATATTAAATTTTTTTTATTTTGAATTTAAATTTATATATGATATTTTTGCATTAGTATATTATTAATAATTTAATTAAATTAATAAATATAAAAATTTCTTTTAGGAGAAATTCTTACAATTATATCAAAAGATGAAGAGCAATGGTGGACTGCTAGAAATGCTCTAGGTCAAACTGGTTCAGTTCCAGTTCCATATGTTCAAAAGTATGAAGAAGACAATCACCCTGTGATTGAAAATAATTCACGTCCAGAAAGTGGAGGAAGTTCAACTATAAATTCTACTATAAATTCAGTTCAAATTTCTGCTTCTCAAATGTCTTATCCAGAAAGTGGACAAGGGACCACTCGTAGATCGAATATTCAGAGAACATTACCTGCTTTTGCAAAAGTAAAACAAGCAAGAGTACCAAATGCATATGATAAAACTGCTCTAAAATTAGAAGTTGGAGATGTGATAAAAGTTACAAAGACTAATATAAATGGTCAATGGGAAGGTGAATTGCATGGCAAGGTTGGCCATTTTCCATTCACACATGTTGAATTTGTAGATAATGAGACTGGAGAAGACAATCAAGAAATTTAACGGAAGTCTTCCATTGAATAAAGAAATTAATTTGAATAGTTTTATATTGGCAGTTTAATTTCATATCAGCAAGTATTCTGTGTATTGGTACATAAAATCATCTCATTTTTAAATTTTTTATATAATTTGAAATTTCAAATATTTTGTAACACATTTTTACATATTAAGTATTAATTGTATAATATTGCACAAAATTTAAATGAATATTTTTATAAATTGTTTTACTTTTCTAGTCATAAAGTATCAAATAATTGTAAATGATTATGGATTATATTGGATATATTGGATTAATATTGATTTTGTCAAAAGTTATAAAAATTTTCTGGTTTTAAATTTTGTACCGATACATATTGTACTGCTTAGCCATAGGTTGTGCCACAAATGGAACAACATTTTCTATTAGATATTAAATGATGGAACTGTTAATCATATTACAATTGTAATTTACATAAATTACATTAATTATATATTACTATGTAATTATATAAGTTTCGATTGCTGAGTAATTTTTTTAAGAGAGCAGAAACTGTGAATTTATGTTTATGAGTGAATGATATAATATTTTCATGATTGTAAGTTACAAAAATTACTTGTTAATATGTAATTATAAAAATTGCAA
The DNA here is from genome assembly GCF_014066325.1 of Apis laboriosa. Taxonomy (NCBI): domain Eukaryota; kingdom Metazoa; phylum Arthropoda; class Insecta; order Hymenoptera; family Apidae; genus Apis; species Apis laboriosa. The sequence goes on along the minus strand of NW_025224442.1, from coordinate 749,455 downwards.
AAATAATTAGTTTTGTAAAAATAGTAGCTATTTTAAAGTTCCGCTTTATGCTATATATATATATAATTATATTTTAAATATATATTAATTATATATATATATAAAAGTTTTATCATAATTATATCAATCATAGGCATGTAACGAGTTATTGTAAATTATATATTATTAATATTATTATACATATATATTATTAATATATAATTATACATATATATTATTAATATATAATTATATAAGTGAAATATTCGTGATGTTTATAAGAATAACAATTTCAAGAATTTTTTTAAAAAAAATTTTTTTTGATCTTAAAAACTAGTATAGGTATAATTATGTATAAATACATTTTAATATATATATTTACATATTATTATATTTTATATTTGTATAAATTGTAATTTTATCATAAACTTTACACAATCTTTTTCTAATATTTTTATATATGAAGAAAACTGATAATAGTTTTATTTATAATGATATATATTAATTATAAATTGTATGTATGTTATGTATAGATATTTCAGGATTGTAATTTTCTGTATTTCCAAAGTTTTTAAATAATTTACAATTGAAATTACTTCTTTTTCATGTTTCCAAAAAGATATTTTCTTGAATCTTCGATGATGAAAATTATAATTTGAATAATATATAAATTGTATAATTTGTATACAATTTTTAGCATTTGATTATGTTATATTTTCTATAAAAATTGAACTCGAATTTAAAAATTTTATTTACATATAGACTTATATTAATATTTATATTAATATGTAGTATATGTATTTAATTATGAATTGAAAAAAAATTTCTTGTGGAATTGTAATTATATATAAATTATATAAGGAATTTTTAAGATTTAGAAAATTAATTTTTGAATTAAAAATGACAAATTTTTTAGTTCCTATATATAATTAGAAATTATTAATCTTGAAAAATTCATTTTTTTTTAGTGTACAATTTATTAAAATATTAATTTCTTATCAGTGTACAATTTATCAAAATATATATAAGAATTTTAAGTTTTTAACAATTTATATGAAAAGAAAATATATATTTCGATTAATTTTGTCAATATGGAGTCAAAATCACAAAAATATAATTGTTCACATAATTACTAAAAAAGTAAGTATTAAAATTGTGTAGATTTTTACCTATGAATTTTTGTAATATTTTTTTTATATAATTATATATATTATATTAATATAATTTTAATTTTTTAAATGTATATGTTTAAAAAATAAGAATATTTTAAATAAATAATTAAAATAAGCATTTTTATAAATACAAAAAATATATTAAATAATTCCTTTTTCATTATTGTTGTAATTTATTTCTATTACAAATAATTTTTAATATTATTTATATTAAATTATTTATATTTTCGATGATATTCTAATAAAATAAACTTTCAATATATTTTTCGTCATTCAATATTATTTAAGATTTTAAATTTAAATAAAATAAAATAAAATATAAATAAAAATAATACTTTATTTTTTTAATATATTGACATTTTTAAAAATTGTAATAATAAAATTTTAAATATGGATTTTATGATTTTATTTTTAGGCTCAAAAAAAAATCACCAATGAAAAGAAAAGTATGTGCGTGGTATCTAAATAGAGTTTCTTTCTTATTCCATTTTTCTTCCGCCATATGTCTCCACAATTTATTCCCGCCAAATTTCTCATTTTACTAAATGCCAACAAGTGGTGAGACCACTGTTGAGTGACAGTGATTATTGATTCAGTTTACTTATACTCTTGTTGATGTTAATGAAATAAATTATAATTTTAATTGTGCATTCGTAGATCGATGCGTCAAATATAGATCACAAATTTTTTGAGTTCTTTTGAATAAATAAATATATCAAAATGTACGTTAAAGTGAGAACAATGGATGGTAAACAGGAGGCGATATTGACTATCTCCAAATTGACGGAAGTAGAAGATTTTAAGGTATATAAAGTAAAAAAATATATAAATATATTTTCAAACAAGATAACAATTTTTTTATATATAACTTTATATAATTTTATTTCTGATATTTACTATATTATATATTTGATATTAATCTTTAATATTTAGATTTTGGGGTAAAAAACATATATATAATTTTATAAAATATTCTATTATTTTATTAAAAATTTTGTTTAATATTTTAATAATATATAGTTATATATACATAAAAATTAAAACAAATATATAAATTAATATAAACTACTTTTATTTATCTAAAATATTATTCTTACTTTTGTAAAATATTTAGTTAAAATATTTAATTAAAATAATGTTACTAGAAATATTAAAATCTTAATTAAATAACATTATTAAAGATTATTATTATTTTACAGCATGAAATTGAAAAAGAGTTACATATAAAAGCAGATTTACAACGATTATTTTTTCGTGGAAAACAATTGGAAAATGGTTACAAATTATATGATTATAATGTTAATTTGAATGATGTAATTCAATTAATGGTGAAAGTACAAATTAATGATATAGAAAATAAAGCTACCTCAAGTAATAGTGTTACTACATCTAATTCTAATTACGAAAAAGAAATTATAGATAATTCTAATAAAGAAGAAGAATTGATTGAAGCAGAAAGTTTATATTATAAAGTTGGAGATGCAGTAGATTGTCTTGACCAAACTTATGGAGCTTGGTTTGAGGCAATAATATTAAAAATCTTTAAAAAAGAAGATAAAGTCATTTATAATCTACAATGGGAATTTGATGAAAAAGCTCCACCTTTTAATGTACCTGAATCTTCAGTAAGACCACGAGCAAAGCATCTTTTACAATTTAATAGCTTAAAAATAGGGCAAAATGTAATGATTAATCATAATGTTGATGATCCTAAAGAGACTGGATTATGGTATGATTTCACAGTTTTGAAAATAGATAAAAAGAGAAGAGTACAGGAACTTATTGGGACATTGCATATTGGAAGGTGAATTTCATTAAATGATTTTAATATTTAATTTTTTTTTAGTAAAATAAATGTATGATTAAAATATTTATTTGAAAAGGGATCAGTTGCTTGAAAATCATAAAGTGAATCCTAGGGGAGAGATTTTTGCCATAGAAGAACCAAAACTTCTCAAAGACAGAACTCCTGAAGATGAACAACATATGATTAGTAATGGTAAACGAAGACGTGTTCAAGCTATTTGTAATGCATGTTTAGACAATCCTCGTAAAAAGTGCAGAGAATGTGGTTGCAGAGTTTGTGCTGGAAAAGAAGATGAACATAATCTTCTTTTATGCGATGAATGTAATTCTGCATACCATTTAAGATGCTTAAATCCTCCATTATCTTCTATACCTGAAGAAGATTATTGGTATTGTCCAGAATGTAAAAATGATGAAAATGAAATTGTGAAGGTTAATTATTATATAAAAAAATTTTATTTTATAACATTTATATATAATTTTATAAATCTTCATTTTTTAAAGGCAGGTGATAAACTTAAACAAACGAAAAAGAAAACCAATGAAAATAGTAATAGTAAAAGAGATTGGGGTAAAGGAATGGCTTGTGTAGGAAGAACAAAAGAATGTAGTATAGTTCCACCTAATCATCGTGGACCTATTCCAGGAGTAGAAGTTGGAATGTGTTGGATGTATAGAGTACAAGTAACCAAATTTTTAATTATAAATCTTTAATTTTAAGAATTTTTATATATTTTTATAAAATTTATTATTAAAAATTAATAATAGGTATCTGAAGTTGGAGTACATAGACCACATATAGCTGGAATTCATGGAAGAGAAACAGATTGTGCATATTCTATTGTATTATCTGGAGGATATGAGGATGATATTGATAATGGCGATGAATTTATTTATACTGGTTCTGGAGGGAGAGATCTATCAGGTAAGATATTTGATTATAAATAAATATATTCAAATTAATATATTATATTATATATTATTAAGGAAATAAAAGAACAGCAGAACAAAGTTGTGACCAAACATTAACTAGAATGAATAAAGCATTAGCTGTAAATTGTAATGCAAAACTTAATGCAACAATTGGTGCTACAGCTGAAGATTGGAGAGGTGGTATACCTGTAAGAGTTGTGAGAAACTTTAAACTTGCTAAGCATAGCAAATATGCACCAGAAGAAGGAAATAGGTATAATAATTATAATTAATATTTCTGTTTATATACATATAAAATAATACTTAGTTTTAATAATAATAAATTTCATAAAAATTTTTATTATAGGTATGATGGTATATACAAGGTAGTAAAATATTACCCTGATACAGGTAAAAGTGGTTTTCGTGTATGGAGATATTTATTAAGAAGAGATGATCCTGCACCTGCACCATGGACTAATGAAGGTAAAGCACGGATAAAAGCTCTAGGTTTAAAACCAATGTATCCAGATGGATATCTTGAAGCAATGGCAAAAAATAATAAAACAAATAAGAAACGAAATGTATTTGCTGAAGAAGAAAAATCTAATTTTTCAAAAAATGAAGAACCATTAAAAAAAAAGCAAAAGTGCGAAATTTATGAATTGGAAACTGAAATATTAAAATATATCAATCAAGATAAAACAAATGTAAAATTATGGGACGAATGTCGTAAAGCTTTACCGGATGGTAAAACTATATTTTTGCAAAAAGTTTCAGAAAGGTACATTTTTATATATTTGTATACTATTTTAATAAATATTATATTTTAAAATTTTTATAATTTTTAAATTGCAGGTTTACATGTCCGTGTTGTTTGGAACTTGTTTATAATCCTGTCACCATTCCATGTACACATAATATATGTGTTAATTGTTTAAAACGTAGTTTTTCATCAGGTGTAAATTGTTGTCCATCATGTCGTCATTTGTTAGACAAAAATTATAAAATGGAAATTAATCAATTTTTATCATCGACTCTATTATTACTTTATCCAGGATATGAGGGTGGTAGATAACATTAACTTGTAAAAAATAATTATATTTCAAATATGAATTTACATACATGCTTAGACTTTATTAAATGATATTTCTAGATATAATTTATGTTTTAGTGATGAATTACATTAGATAATGACAAATTTACTACAATATACACTTACAGGGTGGATATTTTGAAATTTTAGTAACTTCAAAACATTGTGGTAACTATTAATGATATAAAAAATTTGTTGCCATAGTCCACTATTAATAACATTTTTATTATTATTATATATTTATTTTAATAAATTGACTGATAGTACTAATTACATAATAATAAAAATGAATTCTCTTCAAGGAAGAAACATACATATAAAAAATAAAAAATATATATATATACCCAATTAATTATTATAGTACTTATTTTTATATTAATTTTTGGACTTATACAATTTCAAGTTCTACACATATGTAACATAAGATTTATACAACTGACTACATTATAAACGTTTGATTATTTGTTTATACATGTATACACGCTTATTAATGTGTTCAAATCAATTGTAATAATTCTAATTTGTATTTGAATGAATTTTATTGTTTTTTCTTAAAGGCGTAATATAACTTTTCATAGTAATGAAAAGTTAATAACAAACAATCATGTTATTTTATAGCAAAATAAATAAATATTTTTATCATAATATATTATATGTTAGAATTTTTCATTTTAAAAAAATCTAATTTTATTTTTTTCTTTGATTAATAGGGGGAACAATCTCACTTATCCATTGGAGATATTTTTCATTTCCATTTTGGATCTACAAATTTTTATTTATATTAATATAAATGTAATTAAAAATAAATATTAATGTAAATGTAATTTAAATGTAATTTAAAAATTCATTACTTACAGGTAATGAAATTACTTCACAAACTTCATATGGATGATTCTCTCTATTTAAAATTAATTTAAAATTAATTTTTACATAATTTAATTTATTTTAATAATTTAATATATATATATATATTATATATATATGTATATAATATATATATATATATATATATATATATATATGTATATACTTACTTTACATATTTTGTTAAAGCATCTATTGTATCAGTTCTAGTTTTTATCATCTGAAATAAGAAATATAAAATTTATATTAACAAATTTGATATATTATTCTTTATATTTTACCAGTAAAAGTTCGCTATCTTCGTTTATTTCATTTTTCCATTCATATCTGAAATATAAATAATAATATTTTTAAATGAAATAAAAATATTCCAATTTGCGTTAACATTGAATATAATTACACTGATGTAAGTCCTGGTATAATATTGACGCATGCGGCTAATTTATTTTTGATCAAACCACTGTAAATATATATAACCATAATTATTTTATAAAAATAGATTCTTTTTCAATAGATTATGTCAATTCTTACTGAGCCAATTTTTTAGCAATATCTTGTGTTGGAACTGTGACATATGTCACAGAATGAATTCCAGCAAGACTACTCATGTTTCTATAAGTATTGGCAGTGATATTTCTAGTTAAACAAAAGAGTGTAATTAATCCGAAAATTGATTTGCACCGCATAAGCGACATTTGTTCAATTGCAGAAAATTTTTTTCACTGATGTGAATATTGCTTCAGAAGAATTATTTAAAATGTATTCTCGAATCTCAATTCGATATCGAGCAATCGCTTTTCAAAAATTTGTATCGATTAAATCAGAATTTTTTTATTTAAAAATAAATAATAATTTATATTATTTAGTAAATTATTTTTAATATTTCTTATAATAATCTTTTTAAAAATTCTTTTTTAAATATCATATATTTATAATAATAATTGTTTTAGTTACTACTTACTAATTTATTTTGACAAGCAATGAATTTATAAGTTTATTTTTTTTTAAAGAAAGTAATACATAAATGATAGTGTTTGTACATTTTATATTTAGATATAATGATAATAATATATAATAAGTAGATTTATATAAATTATGGAAGACATTTTTATCTTATTTTGTAGAATCACATAAACATTAAGTGTTAGTTAATGCTTTTTCAACAGGATACTTAACTACGCTTACATTAATTTATTTATCATTTGATTATAATATTTATATATATACGTTAATCTTAATTTTAAACACATATAATATTATATTCTAAAATATATTTTGCACTTGATATTTTTGTTTATACAAGAAGTAACTAAAGTTTATATATTTATTAATTTAAATTATATTTTATTTAATTATATTTAATTATTAGTTTAAATATTTATTAATAATTATCGCTAAATATTTAAATATTTAAAATTATTCGAATTATTACATGAAATTAATTATTTATGATTTTTCAAAAATAAAAAAATTGATAAAAAATTGATTTCGATTTTTAAATGAATATATTTTGAAATATTCTTATAAAATAAAAAATTTGCATTTACATTAAAATATTAAAAAAAAATATATATATATATGTGAATGAATGTTAAAATCAGATTTTGAAGGCCATTAACTTTTTTTTATAGATATAAGAAAAAAAGAAATAAAAGTTAAATATCATTTAAAGTTAACAAAAAAAAAATTCAATTTTTTTTTGTTAACTTATTTTTCAAGAAATATATTCATTTGTGTATCAATTTTTTTAAAATATTTAATTTTACATTTAAATTATTTAAATTTTTTAATATTTTAATTAATCATTTATCATGTTTTTTATATATTTGTGCATTAATTTTCATTTTTAAAAAAAATCAAAGTACTAACATCATAAAATAATTTACATATAAATAATTAATTTTTAAAAGTTTGTTTTTGTTTTCATTTGAACATTTTTCAATTTTAATTCGGCAAATAATATTCCCTTGGAATATATTCTGGTTTTGGACTATTCGATTCGATTCCAAGTAACTCTCCCATGAATGCAATATATGTAATAGCCAGACGCAGAGTTTCAATTCTCGAGAGCCGTTTTTCATAAGCGAAAGTTGGTACCTGAAGAATAATAAAAAATGATAAGAAACATAATGAATAATAATAAAAAATAATTCTCATTAAAATATGAAAGTTTATTTTATAATTAATTTAATATAACTATTATATATATATATATTATATTATGGAAGTCAAAAACTAGTATAAAATATAAAATTTGAATTTAAATTATTAATTTCTAAAAATCAAACATATATATAATATATATATATGAAATTAAATATATGAATTTTTAGAAATATACATATAAACTCACTTTTCTACGTAATTTATCAAAGGCTTCATTCAAATTAAACATTCTTCGCCTTTCACGGATATTGGCTGCTCTTCTTTGTGAAACAGTTGCTACACGACGTCTTGGTTTCTTTGTAGTAGATGATGGAAGATTCGGAGATCTACCATTAGGTGTATAACGACTAAAATTATTTTAATTAATATATAATTGATAAAATATTTTTGTTCTTTTAAAATTTGAAATTTTCCAGAGTTTAAAATCATTTTCTTAATTTATTATCGTGCAAATTAAAAATATATTAAAAAAAGGATTTATAACAATGAAATATAAAAATAATTACCTTTGATGTAATAATGCACAAGGTTGTCTATATAATCCATGTTCGTTTACGTGAGAATGTGATGGAGGTGGTGCTTGGTATAAAACAGAACTGTCCCACATCGGATAGCTTCCAAGTTCGCCGCTGACGTATTGCGACATATCCGCTGTAATCACCTATTTCATTTACTTATGTTTATATTTATTTGCAGACTGTTTTTTTATCAATATAAAAAAAGATCATTAATTAATTATATTTATTAATTATATTAAATATTATCGTTTATTATATAATTAAAATTAAAGATTTAAAGAATCAAATATAGTATCAAATATTTAAAAAATATTAAGAAAAAGTCAAATTTTTCAATCATACAATATAAATATCATGATTTTGCTTAATTATTAAATATTATTCCGAAAAATATCATATTGAAAAATATATTGATATATTGAATATATTGAAATGTATTAAACATATTTTCATATATGTATTTCATATTTATATAGATGTTGAAAAATTAAATCAATTTTGATTATTTATACTCACTGGTGTTTGATTTCCATTAATCTCCCACAACGATTCGGTGTAGCTCATATCCCGGATTCTGTCCAGCGGCGAACGCAGGAAGAACACTTCGTCTCGTTTTTCAAGTTAAAAAAAAAACAATGAAGGAAAATAAAATGTCACTGGTACAACTGTCACCTTCAATCTGATTCCGAAGATATCCTCGTCTATGAATTGAACTCCGAGATTTCGGTAAATTTCGAACCCGCCCCTTTTTCAAAGCAATCCTCTAAAACCACTGTTATTCACTATTCTTGAACGCTTGCGCCGTGATCTCTGCGCCCCATTGGAGCATTTCACCCTTAATCAGTTTGGGTGAAATATGATCATTGGATAGATACTTATAAAGGGGTGGAGCTTTCGAGTAACCTTCATGATTTGCCTTGTTTTGTAAAAGTTGAGGTTAAACAATATCAGGATTATCGACCGTGATATGAATGATATGTTAAAGATAGAAAACTTTTATATATTTTTATATATTTTTATATATTTTTTTTTAATCTACATTTTTCTGAGTTTTTTTAGTTTCTATTTTTCATTTTTTCATCACAACTACAAGATTAAAAAGATTTTAATTATATTCAATATATATGATTATAATTTATTAAAAAAGAGATTAATATTTGTAAAAATGATAAAATCAGAGGAAAATATTTATTATTTTATTATTATTAAAATGTTTTTAATTAAAAATCTACGTTTATTGTTTTTCTTATTTCTATGATAAAATTTTTAATATTATATATCTTATATTTTTTGTTATATAATCTATATTTATGGAGATTTACTTTTTATATACCTTTAAGCGAAAAGAATTATTTAATTATTAATATGTTTAATCATTTTAATAATGATTAAACATATGTATAATACACATTTAATTTTCTTTCAAGTATTACAGCATAATACATGTGCTAAATGAAATGTATCAAGTTTTGTTAACATATTAAATATAAATTTTATATATATTTTAAATAAGTATTAAGTATTGAAAATTGATTTACTAAAAAATAATCTATTAAACAATATAATATATAATATATAAATACATAACTTCTTTTCAAATTGTACAAAAATATTTCAATAATATATTTCATAAAATATATTTCAAAAAAGTTTTATTATAACAAATAAATTAATTTTTTATAAAGTGTAAATTAAAATATAAATCAATTTATTAAGATATAAATTTTTTTATGATTATTTCTTTTATGATCATTTCTAAAATTATTACAAATAAAATATTTTGCAAGTTAAATTATTATGATTTCTTTATATCTATTTGGAGATAAATTGTTTCATAAATTAAGTTTCTAACAGGATCACTCAAAAGACCATAACAAAATCTTCTCAGAAGGGTAACATATTGTTAACCGAGGGAGTGCGATCCCCCGAATTAATTAAATAGATATTAGCCGATTCACTTGACACTAAATTCTCCCTTTGAACGCGTATAAACATCCAGCATGCTCTCTGCGTGTCAAATCTCATTGTGTTTGCTTCAAGAATTCGGGGTGCATAAAGTTATTAATATTCGATCACAAGTAAGCATTTCTTATTAGGATCTCTTTTTAGTGTTATTTTTTCTCTGCCACAGTATTATTATTGCATGTTTATCATCTCTACTTTGTTTTATTTTATTACTTTAAAACATAATTTAATTAAATTCTTTTTTCTTTTTTTATGAAAATAGAATTTTATTTTTTATTGAAATGAGAATTTTAGATATCATTTATTTATTTATATTATATCAATATTATTATATTAAAATTATTATTAAATATATTTAATAATATTCTCTATTTATATATTCTCTATTTATTTATATTCTCTATTTATATATTTAAAATATATTAAATATATTTATTAATTTATTTATGTTTTTTTCTATAATTTTTTTAATAATTGGAAAATGAATGAATATATAAAATATATATAAAAAGAATTTTTAAATACTAGACAATAGAGAATAAAAAATTATACCATAAAAGAAAAAAGATTTTTATCAAATTTATATAAATTAAATAATATATTAAATGCGTTATTATAATTGATAATATTTCTTATTTTATATTTATTAATACAGTAAATGTAATACATATTTGAAGAATATTTTTTAAAAAATATACAATAAATAATTACAATAAATTATTAATTTATCCAACATATCATATATCTTGTAAGTTTGTATATATTGATTGTGAGGGTGGATCTTTAATTCGAATCTGGTAATATGTACTATATCCATAACTGCAAGCTGACGCTTTGGATCAATGCTTTGAGCGTCGGCGCTGAAATGCTTCATAGCAAAACTTCGAAGCTTTTCTAGAATAAAGGAATATAATAATATAATGCTTCTCATTATAAAACATATTAATTAAAATACAGAACAAAATAAAACATACTAAAAAAAAAATAAATACTATTATATAACATAGTTATATAACAACATAATATAGTTACAATAAGTTCTAATAAGTTCTAAAATAAATTTTTAAAAAATTTTATTTACTGTATAATTTTGTAAAATCATTTTAGATGAATTATAATAAATAAATATTCGATAATACTAATGCTAATACTTTAAATTAATTTAATTGTAAAAAATATTTATGTTATATCTTAAATCTATTTTAATAAATATAACTAATAGTTAGTTAATAAATATAACTATATAGGATATTATAGGATTTTCCAAAAATATGATCAATTAACTGGAAATTGTTGACATAATTTCAAGCAATATTTTTCTTTGCAAAAACTTTCGTTACAGCCTTGTTAATGAATTATTAACAAAAAATATTAATTATGAACCACTGTAAACTAATTAAGTAGACAACAATAGTTTTAGATATGTACCGCAATACGAACAAGTCCAAATAATATATATGAAAAAATCTGTTGAATATAACAAATATTTTTTTATCAAAAAAATTATATCGAATTATCTTTTATTCAAAAATAATAAATAAATTAATTAATTGTATTAATTCATATAGAACATAAATCATCTTATTTATATAGAATTTCCTTTTTTATCATTCTTTTTCTCTTTTACCATTCTCTTCATTCTCATTTTCTTTGTCATTTTTTTCTCTCTTTTATATAGTCATCACGTATTTATAGTCATCATTCTCTTTTATCGTTTTTCTCCATCTTTTTTGTTCTCCTTCTCTTCTTTATCAATTTTTTCTCTCTTTTATCAATTCTTTCTTCTGCGTCTTTTATCAATTTCTCTTTCTCCATTTTTCTCCGTTCTATTATTTATCATTCATTTGTTAGAAAAATTTTATATTCTTCTTTTTGTATTAATTTGATATTCATTTCGATTTATTCGTCCTATAATAATTATTTAGTTTATTCATTGTTTCTAAATATAATGTAATTCTTTTTTTTTATAATTTTTTTTCGATAAAAAAATATTTGTTATATTCAAGAAATTTTCTATGACATATGTTGAATTTATTCGTGCTCTTACTTAACGCTAATTAGTCTTGATTTGACTATGGCACTTTATGAATACTATTAATATTTTTTGATAGTTTGTTAATAAAAATCATAACGAAAGTTTTTGCAAAGGAAAAATTATATAAATATTATATATATATATATATATATATATATTATAAATATTACTTGAAATTATCTCAGAAATGTTCATATATTTTTATAATAATTATATAATAGCCATATATTTTTGAGACATACTGTATATTTCTGCACATATATAATAATATAATATTCTGCACATATATAATTAAATATTTTAAATAATGAAATAATATCTATATTATTTATATAAATTAACATATAATCATATTTATTATTATATTTTTTAATATTTCATAATATCAATATTACAAATGGACTTATATCATATTATTTGATTAATATTTTATATCTATCAATTTATATAATATAAATTGTTCTATTTCTTTTTATATTTTAATTTTAGAAAAAATAAATTGATAAATAAGCAAAATGACGTGAAGAATGTCAGAAATCAAATTTGGATTCATTTCATGGTGCACGTGTTCACATGATCTAATTTTGATGCGTTTCTAACAATGGATGCGCTTTCCGCATAGGGTCACGTTATTGATGATAATTATGCAATTTCGTTACAGAAATTTCTATCTTTTTGAATAATATGTCATTTATGGATCAGATTTATTTCAGATTTATTTCTTGTTTATTAAAATAAAATTTAGATAAAACCTTTTCATTTATTTAATAAAATAAAAATATCAATGAAATAGCAATGAAAATAGTAATGAATTTAAAAATTAATTATATATTATTGTAATTATTAATTTATATATAAATTATTTATAAATAATACGAAAATAATACTTTAATTATATATAAAATTTTCTAAATTTTCATAAATAAGTTTGAATAATTAAATTTTAATTAAACTTAAGAAATAATAAAGTCAATACATAATATAAAAATATAAAATATAAAATCAATAGTTATAGAAAATATTTTGAAAATATTTTAATTTTAATTAATTTATATAAAATCTTAAAAGAATTTTAGATATAAAATTATGAAAGACATAAATATAAAAAATTGAAATACATAAATAAACATATATTGAACATATATTGAATGAATTTTTGTTACAAAAAAGAATTGAAAAGTATAATAAATTATAAAATTATAAATTAAAATTATAAAAAATATGATAATTAAAAATTATAATAAAATTTTATAAAATTATTTAACAAAGACAATAGATGCATTTTTTTGAATTCTTAAAGAATTCATAACGCACGTGATTTTTTCTTTAACCAATCATAGTTTATTTTAATTTCTTATTAATTTACTTCAAGTAATTATATTATTGAATATTAATTATATTTTTGAATATATATTTTTCTTCAATTAGTAATTTGATCATGCTTCTTATTAACGTTGAAAATAAATTTATTTATATAGATATTTTTATAATAAATTGTGAAACAGTTAAATTTTCAAATATAATAATTTGTATAAATTATATATATATACTTTATTAATTAAAATAAATTAGATTCATAATTAGAATTTTTTATCGATCATGAATATTAAATTTTATTTTTTTTAGCTATCATAATATTCAATTTTTATATCTTTTTATATTTCCTATTTTTTTATTATCATATTATGTTTTTATATGTAGTTATATAATATATTACATAAAAATTATTACAAATATTTTTGCAATTTTTATATAAAAATATATTCACATTATTATATAAACTAAAGAATTATTAAAAAATTTTAAATGTTTTTATTATTCACGTATTTATAGGAATGACCTATATAGAGTTTCAAAAATATTTATATAATTCTTTGAATATTTACACAATATTCAAAGAACTTCTGATAAAAGGTAAAACTTGTTAAATTTTAATAAAAATTCATACATATAAGTCTTTAATTCGTAATATTTATATTATAAAATTTAATACAAAAAATGGAAATAATCGATTAAATAAGTAAATCAATTTTTGGTTATTGAACAGATGAATAACTGTAAATTTTAATTTAATATGTAGGTATTAATTTGATTTCATTAATGGAATATTTTATAAGGAATTTAAAAAGATTGATATAAGATATAAATTATTTTATCAATTAAAGGAATCTGCAAATGATAATTATCACAAAGAATATCAAATTTAATTTCTATTTTTTTATTGTAATTTGACATTTTGTATACATTTGTTTTACAACTTTCAATATCAATAAGTACTAACAATTATATTCTTACATTCATATCACAATAAAATATTAATAAAAATATGTAAGACGTACTAATTTTATTAGAAGTTATTAAAATATTTTTAAAAATTAATTTTTATGTTTTATACTATGATAAATGCCTTATTATTTTAAATGAAATTTTATATGTTATATGAATATTGAATGAAAAATACTTAAAGCATTTTAAAATGATAGCTTTTCTGCATCTTGCATCATTAAAATATTTCTGAATGAAATCATTAATTAAAATTATTATAAAAATTTTAGTCTTTTTTCATATCAATTAATATAAATTTAAAATTAATTTATGCAAATATTTGCAAAACAAAAATGCTGTCTCAGAATATATAAAATATACAAAAAAAAATTTCTAATTTTTTCAGAAAAAAGAAAATTTATATAAAGTTAAACAGATACACTTTATAGTTGTACACCTACATATAATGATTTTATTGATAAAATAAAATAATGATAAAAACAATCAGGAACATAATAAATTTGATTCAAATAGCATCTTGCATATTTAGATTAATATAAACCAGTTATATATTTATATAACTTTTCTATAATTTTTTAACAAGAAGCATTCTAAAATTATTCATCACAAAATATTTCCTCTATTTATTATATGGTCTATAAAATATTTACATCAATTTTTAAAATAAATATTTTATTATAAAACAATTATTGTTTTAATTAATGTAATTTGAGTTAATATTATAATCCATGATCTTTATACATTCATATTTTCCAATAATGTTCATTTTACATCTCCTTAAAATTAAATAAAAATTAATATTAAAATTTAAATAGTATATTCATATTACTATAGTACTTATTTTTGCAATTAAAAAAATAATTTAATAAAAAATATATGTCATTATTTATATGATATATATTTTTTAAATATTGAAAAAAAATAATACTTCTATGTATATAATATGAAAAAAACTTTTAAATCTTTTTTTCGTATCAATTTAACAAATTAGATATATTTTAAATTTGTCAAGTCATAAGAAGCTTATGTAATTTTTGTTTCATATCTGATTAATAAAAAATCTTGTAACATATAAAAAATTAAAATTTCAATATATATTTTTCAAATAAACTTTTTGAGAGATTTTTAATAAAAAAACATTTTTCTTTTAAATTCTAACTTGTTTTACATTTTAACATTGCATATATATTATCTACAATAGTATTATTATACTAATACATAGAAATGTCATGAAACTTAAAAATAATTTAGTATACATAAAGTCTTTATAAGTACACTATTGAACATGAGAAAATATTATTATATATAACATTGTTTTAAGTTTGATATTTTCTCTTAATAAGTAGTTTTGAATATTTTTTCTTTTTAAATGATATTGAATATTTCTATATTGAAAAAAAATTTTTAATGTTTGCAATGTCATCATATTATATGTCTTAATTATTAGAAATAACAATCTTAACAAAAGGTAAAATATTATAAAAGTAAAGTATATTAAAGATAATTTTGTTAAAAAATGCAAAATATTTTTCCTTTCATTTACATATTTAATATTTAGATCAAATAATATAAATTTTGATTTGTTTGATTCCTTTATAATATTTAATTATGTTTATATTTTAATATTATATATAATAACTTATTTTTCTTATTATAGAAACTGATTTGACAAATAAATTCTGATAATTTCTTAAAAGAGATATTCTCAAGGATCAAATTTTTCTTTTTTTTCATCTTGAACATTAAAGCCTATTGTCACACTAGAGCTACTTGTTATACTGCTAGCCAATGTCAGAATTGGTTCTTCAGATTTCATTTCTATTGAAAAAGGATCTTTTGATTCCATCATGCTTTGCTTCCAATTTTCTAAGTCCTTATCTGACATGTTTGAAAGAGAATTTAATTTTGATGTACACTTGTAACTATAATTTGTCTCAGATTTTTGTGTTGAAGTTTTTGGCATAGAAACACTTTGAGATCGAGAAAAATTTTTTCTTTTACAACTGTTGAAAGAATGAGACTTTTTCTGTTCATATACAGCTTCATTGCTATCTCTGTTCTTTTGTACTTTTTCAGCATTAGAAGATTCAGTTTTTTGAAACACAGACGATTTTATCTTGTCTATATTATCTATTTCTTTAATTCTGACATCTTCATCTGATATTTCCATGCTTTCGACGAGAAATCTAAGAGAAAATGCAATTAAAATAATTTAAAATCATAAAAAAAATATCGTTTTTAACAAAATATTTACCTTCCAATTTTTTTATAACCACTACTAGATTTTATATTTAAATTTTCTTTCTGTTCAAATATTTGTTTGACATCTTGTTTTCTTTGTTCTTCAGTTTGTTTTAAAGTTATTGTATGATCTTCATCATCATCCATATTATCAATAGGAAGATTATCAGTACGCATGATTTTTTCTAAATTACTAGTGAAACCTACTCCAAAACCACAGTTTCGTATTTGTCCATCTTCATTACTATAATAATCAGTATAGGATACGCTACCACGACTTTCTCTATGTTCTTGATCTATATTTATACAAAATTCATTGAAATCCACATCAAGACAAGGAGTTGTAGGATATTTATGACCTGTATTAAATGATTGTGCTCTATAAACATAAAAATAAATTCATTTTTCATGTATTACTCATTTTTTTTAATGAATTAAATTTATTAGTAATTAAATTTTAATTACCCATCATTACTGATTAGACTTATAGACATACTGCACTCTCCTGTTGAAGTTGGTGCAGGAGATGAAGGTTCAGAAGAGAGAAATGATTGTGGTTCGCTACTCCATCCAGTACCTAAATCATTCAATACTAAATTTAATATTTATAATATTTATAATATTCAATACATTTAAATACATTAAATACATTATTTAAATAATTGTTTATTAACAAATTAATTTATTATTAAATTGAAAATTAAATAAAATATTACAATATAATAATATAATAAAATTATAGCAACATCAAAGAACATATTTCTGGCAGAGAATGCTAAATTTTTATATTATTACAATCAGAATTATTATTATTTTTGAGAATTCTAACTTTAATTACTTCTAACTAATAATTACTTTGTATACAATACTTACTATTAGGACTGGTTGGTGATAACTGATTTCTTATATCACAAGGTTCTCCATCATTAGAAGATTTATACTGTATTGGAGTTGGTGCAATATATCTAAGAAGAAAATCAATCATTCTATCTTTATAATATATGTAATTGGAAAAAGAATAAAAAAAAAATTAAATTCTAGAAAAAATCATTTTTTATTAATATGATGAATAAGAAAAAAGAAAAGAAAAAAACTTAATACTCACAATGATGGTTTACTTAATTTCTTACGGTACCTGACAGCTTCCAAGTCGGAAGAGTGGTACTCGCGATTGATTCCTCCAATATTGAGATTTTGATTAACTGACTCATGCGTTGATCCACCAGGAGAAGAATATTTTGGAGGCGAAGAAGCAGGTGTTCGAAACAAAGGAGCACTGGTCATCATTTCCAGAAAGGAATCCAACTGACGCAATGACAATGCATTATGAAGAGTTTCCAAAGGTCTTATTGGTGGTACACCACCAAAACCTTCTATTGCTAATGAATATAAAATTAAATTATGAATAAAAATATTATTATATATTTTAATAATGTATATATTATAATAAAAATACTAATTTTAAAATCAAGTAAAATTAAAAAAAAAAGAAAAAGAAAAAGCTAAGATTCACCTGCAACTGCAGAAGCATGAGGAGGCACCATATCCTTAAGATTTGGAGCACTAGAAGATCCACTAATAACAGCTGTGCTGAATAAACTGTTCGCTGATCCAGTCAACTTCTTGTTGACGTTGTAGCCCAACAGCTTGAAATAACTCATCTGTCCGGAGATACTGTGACGGTGGCGCCTTGCTGTGCAGGTAGGGTCAGGTTGAATGATCGAAGGTCGTGTGTCTGGAGATGAGAAGGATCGTTGAGGCTGGAGTCGGGAAAATGGTTCACATGGATTCTTGGAACAATGGTTATACTTGCGAGGAATATCGTGGTCATTGTGAACATTATTATTGTGCTTTGGGAACATATGATAAAGCATACTATTATAATCTGGTACATATACCAGGTCTCTGTGCCATTGGAGATTCATAAGACCAACATTTATATATTTTTGAACAATTGAGTCTTTCACCATAATTATTTGAATAAATTCCGATCGATACGAGAAAAAAACATCATACCTCAAATTAAGACAGAATAACTTTTTAATTGCGATATGTGTATTCTTAGCTATTACACTGCCACCATTGAATGTTCGTCGCGTTACATTTTTGTTAAACTTCCATTTCTCTTTCTTTTTGAATGGTATTGATTCACTGTGATCATCGCCCTTTAAATAATGCGTGTTCACGGAAGAATGATGTTAACTTTGAATAAAAAGATTGTCTTTCAAGGAACTTTGGAAATATCTTCAAAACAAACTATCTTTCTATCTTTCAAACAAACAAAAGAAAAATTAGGATGATTTAATTGGAAGATTTCTTTAAAATTTCTACAATTATTATCAAAAGAGATATTACAGAGAATATAATTGGAATCTATATTTTTTTGCAGATTTAAATAACAGGAATAATTAAAAAACTTATGCGAGAGCGAGGATGCGAAATAAACATCAAAGTTAAAATGTTCAACAAGTAGAAGATCTTTGCTCTTCAGGATCAGCTCCGAAATATTACAGTTATAACAAAAACATTTGGATGTAAAGTAACAAAAAACGAAAACGTTTTTCTACTGTAATTTGCCCCGATGTGGATGTCATTGTTTTTGGGATTTTCATGCAAAGATAACAAGAAAAGAGATTTTAGCCACGAATTACTTGATGGCAGTTTCGAAGAATCGATTAACTCACCGCTACGCTCAATCCCAGGAAGAATCATCTCTGAATGAGAACGTCCATATTTCTTATTTTGGAAACGTGGATTAAAATCATCGCGCTGTTTAGCATTAGCATCGAGATTTGAAGAACGAATCGTAGGGACCGGAAACATGATATTTGTTACGTCAGAGATCCGGCTGTTCGGTGAAATCAGAGGAGATGTATGCAAAGTCACCAAAGGTGTTGAGTTCAGAATGGATGTTTCTATTGAAGGAACTGGAAACTCCGGTGAACTGAAGGAATGCGGTAGACTCAGCAATTTTTGCACTGGCACGTTTAGCGAAACCTGACCAGATCTTTCTAAATGCCATTGCTCTGTTACATGCTTTTCTGTATTATATATATTGCATGCATAATTTCAATGATAAAATTCGATGATATAAAAGAGAGAACGGTGCAATTAAAATGAACGAATGATGACAATGTAACAGCAGGATTAGGTACAAAGGAAGGAAAGAAAAGAAAAGAAAAGAAACAGATGATTAAATAATAAACCCATCACCATCGAAATCAAAATAATATTGGCAAGAACCTTTAGTCACGTCGTCGGTAATAAAATTAAAACTTACTGAGATTTTATTATTGCTATATAATAAAAAAATTCATTGAAATATTTAAGATTCTTAAAAATAGATAGTATAACTTTAAGAATAATAGATTTTAAAAATAATTTTTAAAATTGAATGTTTTATAAAAGAACAGTATAGAATAAACATTTAAACATTCAACAATTTTTTAAATATTTTTTTTATAATAATAATCTATAAACTTAGAATCAAAGATGATTAATTATATTATGAGAATTCGACGTTGCAGACGACGTTTTTAATGAAAAGATTCGTTACCAACGGAGGAATAAAGAGAAAATAACTGAAAAAAATACACTGGAACAGAACGACATATACTTCAACTTATTTGCGCTTAGAAGACATAAATTTGGTTAGTGTTATACACCCATGGCACACGATAGCCATGCAACCAGTAAGCCAACTAGACAACAATTAAAATTTATGAATTTTATTAATAATTTAATATTATTATGATTTTATACGATGATGATGATGATTAAAAATAAAAAATTTAATGATAATTATTTCACTTATTTATTATTTAATTTATAACATTTATATTTCAATTTTTTCAAATAAATTAAATTGTGCTTAGAATTTCTAAATTAATAATAAACTAGTATTTTGATAATGTGTAAAAAATAAAATTTTAATAAAAGATTATCATATTAAATAAAAAAAACTATTTTTTTTATTTATTGTTTCTATATAAAAAAAATTAAAATTAAAATAAAATTCTTTCTTTTAAAAGAAATTTATATGAAATTTCTATTCATATTTTATATTCATATATTATATAAGTACTATATTTATATAAGATCAATATTTCTATTTTTTTTTTTTTTTTTAGTTTTTATACTGTTTATATTACACTTTTAAAAGTGTAATATAAACAATAAAAAAAAATAATAAATTCAATTGAAAATCATAAAAAAAATTAAAATTAAATATAATTGTAAAACACTAATAGATATGAAGATATGAAAAAAAAGCTGTGATATGATTTTAGAAAATAACTAAGCACTAATCAACTGCAAATTTTAATGGAATAATGATTTAGGAATAAAGGAATTAGGATGACGGCTGAATGAATTACACTAATAATTGTCAATGTGTAATCCAAACAGTCGTCCATATAAATTAGTTGGCTTCCACGCGCACAACTATCGCTGAGCAAAGAGTTATTTCAACTGAATTTTCCTATTTCCATCTAATGTTGTATCTCTTTGTTAATTTTATTATTAGTTATTTAATATATTAGTTATTCAATAACATTAATTTTTTTTTCTTTTTTTGTGCAATATGATTTTAATTGGATATCTATCTATTAAATTAAAATTTAAATTGATAAGAATTTTATAATATTATAATATTTAGAACAATAATAAACTTATACGTTCTATTATATTATATACAGAACTAAATAAATACAAAAAAAATTGATAAATATATAAGGTAATTTTGCAATTTAATGATTTTTCTTAATTTTAATCATTTAATTTTTTTTAAAAGCTTTATTTTATTATTAAAAAAACAAATTAGACGAAGATTGGAAAAAATATAATTAATGATCTTGCAATAAAATAAAAATTATCATAAATTAAGTTATCGATATGTTTTTTCTCGAATTTAAAGAAATCTTTATTTATAGCATTTAATTATATTTAAAAATCTTCTGATCGATTTTTTTTATTTCTTTAGTGATAAAATAAAACTTTAAAAAAAAATTAGAATCAATTTTAAAATAATTAAAATTGAGAAAAGTCACTAAATTACAGAAATATGTAATATTGATATAAAAAATAATATTAAGGATTAAAATATATAAAATTAAGGATTAGATATGATATTGAAAAGTATCTATGATAAATGGGTACATTGATAATAAAATATTATATATAAATATAACTATTGATAATAAAATAATTATGAAAAAAAAATTATATTCTTATATTTCATAGAAAAAATAAAAAATGCAAGTTACAGTAGTCAGCAACTACAAAAATTACTATCTCAAAAGCATAGAATAATTTTAATAATCAACTAAATAATTAAATCTTTTTTTATAAAAATAAATTAATAAAAAGAAAAAAAGATTATAAATTTTTATTATCACGATGATATAAAATGTCAAAAGTTCAAATAAAAATTCTATAATGATTACCTATGATAAAACAATATATTATAATTTACTGAAATTATAATAAAAACTGACATACCTTCTTTGTTTACAGCGTCCAAGCTCTGATACTGCAGCTTGTCCGCAGCTATAAAAAAAAGGCACAAAAAACACCAGATTTTCTAATGAAATCTGAGTATTCATGTTAATCAAATATTCAAGAAGTAAAATGTTACTAATAATATATAATGTTTTTACAATATAATACTGTTTATTTTGTATTGTAATTTATATTGCTAAATTATTAATTTTATAATATTACTATTCACATTTCTTTTTTTATTAAATATCACTGTCATGCATAATTAAAAAAATATTAGAATAGATTTGTTATTATAAATAAAATATATACATTAATCTTAAAATATTAAGTAATATAAGTAATTGTAAAGTAATATATTACCTTTTTCAGGTTTATCTTGTCTTTGATGATCATAACTGCGAGCACGTGGTTCAACTATTGTTCCTCTTTCTGTATCACGTCGTTGACGTTGACTTGCAGCTAATTGACTACCAAGTCTTGCTGCTTCGTGACCAGCTACAGTTCTAGCACTAAATATTATAAAAAATAGTTCTAATTATAAAAAAAAAAAAATGACGTGACAAATATTTTATATAAAAAATATTTATTTGATCCAAACTTCATTAAAAATTTATGAAAAAAAAATTCATTAAATTTATATACCTTATTGGAATTGGTGCAGAGCTCTGTAAAAAGCCACTATCAAATGGTTCATCCATCATATTAGGATGCAAATCCATCATATCAATTGCTTTACTAGTTGTTGGACTATCTATTATTGCATCTACAGTGTCTGTCTCCATTGTTGATGGAGGTGTTTCCTAAGTATCATATAAAAAATATTATACTTATTTATAATTTTAATTGAAGATATTTATACATACAGATTGCAGTGGTGGATTCATAAAATCATCTTCTAAAATTCCCAATTCTACATCTTCTTCTTCTATTCGAGTGCTACACTGTGAAATGGTATCTTGAGCAGAACCACCACTTTCACCCTAAAAATATTTATATTCCTGTTTATAAAAATATTTATAGTCCTGTATTCTAATTCTATAAAACTATTCTATAAAATATTCTATAAAATAATTTTATAAAATTCTTTAAAACTATTTTTATAATCACATGAAATAAAAGTGTTAAAATTTACTTACTACATTATGACTACTTTCATTGCGTGAATGAGGTCTAAAACCTGGCCCTGGTGGTAAATTTTTTTGCACACAACAATTTACACCAGGACTGAAATGTAATTCAACATGAAAACGTTCTTCACTACTGGGATCTTTAGTTGGATCTTCATATAACATAACCACAATTTGAGACATATAATTTAATTCAGAAACCATGCTAACGTACTCCATAGCTCGACGCCATTGTTCATCTTTCATAACCTATATAATTTAAATTAATTAATATATTTTTATATATATATTATATAAAATAATTATATAAAATAATTATAGATATATACATCAAGTAAACCGCCATAACGCAGAACAGTGAGCAGAGAATGCACGTGGCTTTCACTTGTAAAATAAAGTCGCGTGCGTACATGTCGACCAGGACTAGAAACACCATGGGAATATCTAAAACATATAAAAAATATTATATTTTATTTATAATATATTATAAATTATATATATACATTATTATAAAAACTTAATTTTACCTTGGATTAAGCCTATTGACTGTTTCTTCTCCGGATTCCTCGATATTTCTCTGCAAATCTGCTCTTATTTTTTTTAAAAGTGGAGTACAAATACCTTGACCTATAGTGAGCTTCTCTTGTACTGTTAATCCATATTCCTATAAAAACTTAAAATTAAATTTCTTCTTTTTTTGAAAAATAAAAAATATTGAAATTTTCACCTGTGGTATTACAATATCTGCCAAATATTTAGAATAAATATATAATTCTTCTGCATGTTCAAATTGTAATGTATGGTTGTTATGTTGTAAATCATATTTTATACAATCATAAATATCTGGAATTTTTGATATATCAAATCTCTTATTTTTAGTACAAAAATCTTTTTCAATTTTCCCCCATCGACGACCCATTAATTCCCAAGTTTCACCATGATAAAGAATTGCATCTAAATATGTTGAATAAATAAGTATAAATAAATATAATTTTATAATGACAATTATATATGAAATCATACCTTTAGTTTTAGGATCATCTTTTTTAATACGCACGATATCCATTAGCTTCTGAATCAAAGTATGAACATGTTGACAACAACGGACAGGATTTTTAACAAAATCCATTGCTGCATTGATACTCAATGCATTACCAGGATTTATCTGTTCTCTATCTTCATGCGTAAATTCTCGATCTTGTTGTAATAATTCATGTAATCGTGTTTTTACCCTATAAAAATTTATAGTTAGAATTTATTTAAAATTTTTGTAATAATACTTACGTAGGTTATCTTACATACATATTCTGATATTTACTACTGTCACAATCATTGTCCAACAAGCCATTGGTATTAGCACTTTTTACCATTTGTACTAATATAGGTGTTAATTCACCTTCCAATGCGAGTAAACCTTTTGCAAAAGCTGCAGCAGTCATTTGAACTCTTCCTTCGTCACTTGCATAAATCTTCAAATCATGTCGAAATGTTGAATGAAGTCTGAGCAATCCTAAACCTTGTGCTCCAGCATAATCACCTACATATATTTAATAATAATATTTCAGAAAAATGTAATAAAAATAAAATCTTTCATTTTCAATAAACATAAAATATGATTTTATTGAGTGATTTATGTTTTGTTAAAACAATTATAAAAATCATTAATTTTTACATTAATCATTAATCAATTTATCAATTTATTTGCATATAAATAATTTTAATTAAATGTACAAATATGATTTTTTCAGATGTTAAACATTATCCATGTTTTATTTTTTTTTAATACTTTTTTAAATAATTATTACAATTACAAAAATAATATTTATAAAATAAAAACATAAAATTGTTTATAATAAAAATTGTAACAATATATATAAATTTGTAATATGTATATACAATGTGTGCGCGTGCGCGCGTGTGTGTATATTAGATATGGTAACTGCATGAATGAAAAAACTTATTGGAAAAAAAGATAGATTTGATAAACATTTAAGGCCAAAAAATAGATAAAAAGCAACTAGCTTGAACAATAAAGCATTTCAATGCAATAAAGTAAAATATATATTGAATTAACATAGAAATAGCATTTTTTTATCTTATCTTTTGATACTTTTTGAGCTATCATTATCAATTTGTAAATAATAAAAATTACTTGACAAAAACATATTATTACTTTAGAATGATATTACTATTTCCATGTATCTATAACTATCTACATAACTACAAAAAAGCATTGATTCAAAATAAAAAGTTACCGTGATTTGGTAACATCTCTGAGTCTTCCTCTGAAATAATATTTGAATATATGAAATTATCTATGAATCAAAAATTTTTATAAAAATATAAGATATTTATTATTCTTCAATCAAAATTAAATCATCAAAAATTGAATTAAAAGTTTAAAATTTAGTATATATTGTATTTTTGTTTTTAAATAGAATAATAATAATAAATTTTATATTCTATTAAATAAATACATTAAATAAATTAAATATATCCAACTATTTAAATACATATAAATTCTATTTCAATTAATTTATATTAGGTATTGCAGATAAAGTAAATGTAATAAATTTTTATATATTATTTTATCTATTAGTAATTATTTTTTTTTCTTAAAATAGTTTTTTTTAAATATTAGATTATTTGTGTATTTATAAAGTTAAAATATTTCCTTTATTTTTTTCCAAAATATATAAGCACAGTTTTTAAAACAGAATTCATATTAATTACTTCATATTAATTATTAATGAAATTAATAATTTTTCTTTAATAATATTTTATTTAATAATTAATTAATGTATTCAAGAAAAATAATGGATTATGAATAAGATTGAAAAGAGTAAAAATATTATGATCATTTAAAAAAGTTTTTTGTTTCTTATAAAATCTTTTTTCATATTAAAAAGAAAAAAAAATATATGTATATATGTATTTGCTATTATAGATTAATTTGATAAAATAAAAAATTTTTCATAAAACGTTGAATTCGTTCTTATTATCTACAACACCTTATGATTAATTTTGAGCAGTTGAAAATGATAAGATCAGCCGAAATTCAACCAATATATAAAACTTATTGAACAAACAATCTTATTATATTATATTATTATAATTTAAGAATGAGCATGATGCGTATGAATATAAGATACGAACCACTAAGGTGTCTACCTTGACCACCAGGATACATGCAACGAAATATTCTTCCTAATTCCTCCGCCTGAATACGACCAGCTGGTGTTAATTCTCCACCCCATTTCAATATCAATACAAGAGATGGTTCTCCAAGTCGATCTAACAAAAATAAGATTATAATAATATTACTTACATAATTGAAATAAAAATGAATAACCAAATTACTTATCATATTTTATTCGTCTTAAAAATAAAAAAAAGAAATCATTTAAATATAGATCTGAAAATTATTTTTTTTCGAAAAATATTCACTCTCTGAAAAAATAACATAATTATATTATATATAAAATAATGATAAACTGAAAAATCATTCTAATACAATAGTTGAACTTTATAGAAAGAATAGAAGAATAGAAGAACTTTATAGAAAATTACGGAAAAGATTAATTTTTTCAGATTATACAATTATATAATTAATACAATTGCATTAATATAATTAAAATTAATATTTTTCTAATAGAAAAAACATCTATAAAAATCATATAACATGCTATAAAAATCCACACCAATAATCAATTCATTAAATATTCTTTCTTGAATAAACCTTTTAAAAGAAAAATTTCGAGATATTTTATACTATATTTATATACTATATTTTATTTATGACAAAGTATTATAGAAACATTTATATAAAAAAATTGCTTTAATTTCTTTTTGCAACAATACATATATTGCATTACTATTCTAAAAACGAAAACAATAAGAAATTGTTCCATATTTCATTACATATATTAATAATCTGGTTAAACTTATATAAATATTTTAAATTATTTATAGATATTTAGTTTACAATAATAATAATATTATAATATGATAATTTGATAACATTAAAAAATTAAATTATGATAAAATTTGAAATATCAGAAATTTTTTAAGAAGTTTTCAATAAAAATTTTGCAATATAATCAAATATTATTGTAGAAAGAAATTATTTTTAGCATTTTTTTTAAGTATATTTTAAACATTTCAACGATTTACCATAAACAAAAAAATTTTATCTTAAAAAAAAAAAATTTCTGAAGTTTATGACTTTTTTTCAAATTTAAAAAATGTAAGATATGAAAATATAGATAAAGTAAAGATATTTGAAAGTATTGGAAAGTTTAACTATATATTTCTAAAATATTCTATATATCTCTTAAATACATTTTATATTCAATACCATCATCTGATGAACTTCCTCTGGGTCGTCCTCTTGGCTGATATTTCATTTGCACTTTGCGATTTATTCCTGAGAAATGGCCATACCTAAAAAATAATTTATATATATAATTATTTCAAAAAACTTCAAATAATAAAAAATTTTATTTTATTTAATCTACTTATATATCTTTCTATAATAAATATTATATATATATATATATTATTTATATATTATTTATATATTATATTTACATTTCTAAAACACTTTTCAATTGCTCTAATTTTCCTTGTTTTTCTTCTAATTCTGGTCCAGCTGCACGATGTTGTATTTCAGCTAATAAACTACGTGCAGTATCCAATATTTCTTGCAATTGCTTAGGTCTTTTTAATTTGATATGACCATGTTTATAACCGTCATATTTTGCAAATATCTCAAAAAATCTATATCAAATAAAATAAATGAAATATTATGCTTTAATTGTATGTAATATATTTTTAAAACATATACCTACTTTGGATGACGAACTTCTACTTTCATCTTTTGTTTCGGCGTTCGATCTCCATGTCTTATAATAGCAACTACGCATCGTAATTCCATCCTATAGTATATAAAAACATTAATGTAATCTTAATATAGAAAAATAATTAAAAAACATTGATATAAAATTGAATTACATCTTTCCAAATGTAGTAGGTACAATAGGTGGATCATCCAGTTGAAAAGGAACACTCCATGGTATGTGTAAAGTAGGTGCCAATTCTCTTAAAATCATATTTCCCAAAATTTTTGCACAATCATCATAATATTTATTAGAATTTTTTACAAAACTAAACCCATTTACATCACACACAAATGACTGGCCATTTGCTCTAAATAAAAATTATATATTATATAATTTAATTATCAAATTATTTCTTTTAATTTTATTATACATTAAAATTCAATATACCTAAGTAAATCAAAACCACAAACAGTTTGTTTGAAAGCTAAACACACTTTTCTACTAATTAATTTTTCAGCATTACTTAATATAACTGGATATCGAATTTCTTTCCCCTCTGAATCTCTTTCGACTTTACCGTCCAAAGCAGGACTTTTTCTTGCTTCTGCATGAGCATAATCTGGACCCACAGTATAAACTTTAACATCTGTACCATCAGTTGGCATGAAATCTTCATAAATGTAAGAACCAGTTTTACGGACTCTAGATTCTGGTGAATATACACTACTACGACTTCCAATCTAAAAAAACAGATAAAAAATTATTTTCTTTAACTTATGAATTCAAGTTTTAATTTTTTCAAATAAACAAAAAATTTAATTTTATTTAATCTACTATGTACCTTTCTAAATAATCTTTGACTGCCACCACCTGCAGATGTAGGGTAATAAATATAAATGTTATGATCCTCTGCAGATACTGGTTTTTCTACAAATGGTTTATTAAATGTAACACCATTGACTTCTACATGATCTTCTGATTCCACCAATTCATGATCTAAAATAAATTTTCTATTTGTACATTTATTTATACAATATAAAATTGTAAAAACATAAAAATATATATAGTATACGTTTTGGATCAGATGAATCCCTATCGAGGACAGCATATCTTGGAATTTCAATTCCTTCACTTTCTAAAATAGCATAGACTCTTCTACGATCCTATTAAATATAGAATTAATATTATGTAAAAAAATTAATGTTAACAATATTTGTCAATACTTATCACATATTACATACTTGAATATCATATTGCATTGGTAAATTATTAATGATAAAAGGATTTCTAAGATTAGCATAATTTATAGCTTTATCAAGAGGAAAACCTTTACTATGGAAACTTATTAAACAATCAACAATTGGCCAATCTTCTACAGACTCCTGTAAATTCATATTTTTTTATATAAAAATTAAAATATTTCTTATTTTCTACTAATATTACCTTTAAAATAACTTCTTCAGGAAATACTATTATTTTAATATATTCAAATTCTTCTAATCTTGTTAAAATTTCTTTCATTGGTTTACTTTGAGATTTTTTTGCCATCGCACAGATTCCAACCAAAACTTGTTTTCCTTCTCCTTCCAAGTCGCTTCCACCCATGCATCCATCATCATTGCTGCACCCGTCCGACAGTTCGGCCTAAATGAAAATTTATTTACAAATAAGTTTTGATTATTTATTCACTAATAATTATTATTGATTTTTATTGTTCTAGTTTATTCCTATAATTTTTATACTCTTTCAAAAGTATTATAAAAATTTAAAAGAATCTAGCAATAAAAAAAAAATTAATGACAATCATTACAATATTGTATATTCAAATCTATGTTTTTAATATTAAAGATAAACATAAAATTATTTTTATAATTATAATAAAAATAAATATCAATTAATATTTTAATGATATACATTATATTATTTTTTCATTTATTTTTTATATAAAATTTTATAAATATAATTTTTACAATCATTACAATATTATTTTACGCAAATAATTAAAAACAAATTATTATAAATTATTTAATTTCAATTTTTATAATATTTTATAAAACAAATAGAAATTTTTTAATATTTAAATTTTTCATAAAATAAAATATAAATTTCATTAAATAAAAATATTTTATTTGAACATTTATTAAAAACATTATGAATATTAAAAAAAAAATATCTATTATCTTGTTGTTAAATATCTTGTTATCTATTTATTTACAATTTGTTACAATCATCTGTGCATTGAACTAAAAATAAATAGAATAGATAAATAAAATTTGATTAAAAATAAGAAAAAATTGATTAAAAATAAGAAATAAGAAAGAATCTGAAATGTATAACTAATATAGTATAGAATTATAATATATATTATAATATATATATATAATAGTATAGAATTATAATATATATATAGAAAAATTTTTCCACATATTAATATTTTTCTTATCAATTGTAAATTTTATATGATAAGAATTTCAGCAATATTAATTGAATACTTAAAAAGTAATATATAAAAAATTATTATAATTATTTTATAAACATTTGAATGAATAAAAACAATATAAAAATTATTTCTTTATAATTTTTAAAATTTTAAATTTATATAAAATATTTAAATTTAATAATGGGAAATAACTGACAAATTAATTGAGAAAAACTCTACCATCATTTGCCAATATGGTTCTGCTTCATTATCACAATCAAAAATGTAGACATCAGGAATTGTAGATGACAAAGAATTTATATTTTCCATTATAAACTCAAAGTATCATAAATAATTAATATAATAGTGATAGCAAAGAATAATGAATGAATAATATTATTAAAATATAAAAATATAATTCATATTCATATTAAAATTAATATAATATGGAAATATATGTTAAATATATGTTATATATCATATAGAATAATAAGAATACTAAGAATTACTATCATACTAAACATTTATAAATATTTATAAACTATTCTTTTTTTTAATTTAATTGAATTCATATATATTTTATTTATAGCCTTAAAAAAATCTGTAGTATATTACATTGGTATACTAGTATATTACATTAACATTAACATTAAATAGATCAATTAATATATTTAATAATAACAATTAACATTATCATATCATCATATACATATATTCAGTTAGTTGACTTCTGTTATTAATTAATTCAATTCACAATAATTATACATATATTAAACACTATTAAATCTATTATCTATACCATTAAATTAAACATTGTTTTATATATTTATATTAATGGATATTTAGTAATAAAATTAATATAATAATTTATTACACAAAACAAAATTTATGTAACTTTAGAAGTACAAAGTACATTTAACAAGTATCATACATAATTTATTTTTAGATTACTGAATAACTAAAGTGTGCATATTCATGAGTCATCAAGTTATTTAAAAGCAGTTAACTGATTAAATAAATATATCATTACATTTAATGAAATATGTTTTTATATATTGTTGAATTTAAATTATTTAATAAATATAATTTGATATAAAATCTATTGCAAAAGATAAGATATATATATATATATATATATAAATATTTTATGAAACTATATAAAATAATTTTTTTTAAAATAATTTTCTAACCTTTATTATATAGTATATTATTATATAGTAATTTAAAATAAAAAAATGATATGTAATAATGTATTTTTTTCCTTGAAATATTTATTCTTATGTATCTTATTTTTTATTGTCTATTTTAATCACATTATTTGCAGACATATATGAAAAATATATTTTATGAAATCTTAACATTATAGAATCTCTTTTTTAATAATGCAAATATAAATTCAAACTTAAATTTACATTAATAATAAGTTTTTTACAAATTACATTAATTAATTAATTTATTATTAATAAAATAATTGATTTACTTTTAATAAATAATATAAAAACACTTACTCTTTTTGATGAACGATATATAGAAGAAGCTACAGGACCCACAAGGGTTGATTGCACAGTATTTAAATCCCCTACATAGAAAATTGGTCGACTAGCACTCCGTAGACCCTATTAATTAATTATTACTTGTCAGAAACTTAAATTTCTAATAATTTTCTTAATAAATTTATTTATTGTTCTTATTATTATTTTAAATTGATTAATAAGATTATTTGATTATTATTTATTTTTATAATTATTTGTTATATTCATTTATTAAAAATAAATTAATTTCATTAAATTAAAATAAATTCAAAATCAATAACAAATAATTATATATTAGAAAAAGTTTTTTTTAAAAAGATTTTGACATTATTGGTAAAAAATTATAAATTATAAATTAATTAAAAATAATATTAATTATTTTATAAAAATAAACAAAAAATATTTCTATTTACCTGATAACCATGTTCCAATTCAGTGTAAGACATGACAGAACAGGTTTCATTGAGAAAAGAAAAACAGTTTCGGTTTGAATTTAGAAAATCCACTATATCCTGAAATAATTAAATCATTAAATAAAATTAATAAATTAACAATTATAGCTAAATTTCCAAATAATTATTTTTAAATATATATAACATATAAAAAGAATTTAAACAAATGTATATAATTATTATAATATTTATATGTGTATAATTTCAAACTGAAAGAGAAATAGATTTTAATACATTAATTATATTATCTATTATTTAAATTTATCTTATTTATAACTTGCATTTAATTAAAATATGATAAAAAATATAATGTAACCTCGAATACATTTTTGTATTTTTAACAATAATTAATATTTAATTCATAATAAATCAATATATTCAACACATAAAATAATACTAAATATGAATTAATTCTACATAATGTTACGATTGATGATATGTTACAATTTATTTTGTTCTTTTTTTTTTCAATATAACTTTGATGATTTTAATTAAACTTACCAATTCCAGATTTAAATCAATTTAAAAACTTTAGACTAAGAACAAGAAAGCAAAAATAATAAATAATATCCAATCTTTAGTTAATTAATCAAAAATTTTCATTAGTATTCTTCAATTTTCGGACATCTTGTCAAACTTAAACTCGATCTCTCGTAACATTCAAAAATCGACCATCCGGTTAAGTATACAAATCGATATTTTACATTTTATAAAATATTTAAATAAAATATTAAAAATAATTAGTTATTATAAAATCAAATTAACTTGGTAAAAAATATATGTCTTGTAAATATTTATTTATAAAATATAAAAATCAATATAAAAATTAGCAATTTGTTGTATTGTGCATTTATTTAAAATTCATTTATAAAATGTTATTGCATATTTACATTATAATAATTTTGCATTGATTTAAAAATTATAATTTTTATTCATTTTTAATATTAAATTTTGTATTTGTTATAATATAATTGTTATAACAAGATTTAATTGAGCAACATAATGATATAATTCTAAAATGTTTTTTTTTTTATATTAAATATAAAAGTTAACATATATAAGCACTTTTTAACATTTTTCTAAAAATTACTTTGTTTAAAAATCAACAATTAAAATAATTATTAAATGTTTAAAAAATTTTTAGTTATTTAATTAAGTTTTTGACTTCATGTATAATTTAAATTCTCAGTTTAATTGCTGACTTTTTGTCTTTTAATTTACAATTTTTTAAATATCAAGTTAATATACAGTTTTATTACTTAAGCATAATTACTGTAATATTTAAGCACACTATAATAAAAGTAAAAAAGGAACTATATATAATACTTGGTACATAAAAACTATATAAAAAATTGTACTTAAATATATATATATATTACAAAAAATGCATAATAAAAAAAAACGTAATATTAATCTTAATTAAATATAAAATACAATAATTTTGAATTTATAATGATTTACTTATTAATTATTGATGTACTTCAACATAAGGAAGTGTACAAATTTATTCTATCTAGTGATAAAATATTGATATATTACAACATAAATTACATATAAATTTATTTTATCTAGTGACAAAATTATATATTTTTTTAATTATACATTTTTTTATTGCACTAAATTTATTTTTTTATTTAAAATAAATGTAATTCTTTTTATAAACATATAGATATTTTATTTTTATGATATAGATGTAAATATAAAAATTAACAAAAAATAATGATGTTGATCATTGTCATAAATAAGTTATGTAAAAAAATCAATTGATAAAATGTACATATTCTATGATATGAATATGAAAATTCATATGCAAAATTTGTACTAATACCTTATGCATTTAAATATTATTAGTGAAAATCAATGCTATTGATTGTTTATGATTATTCCTTCAAGCCAAATAAATTTTCAATTTTTACATTTTAATTGGCTGAAGTTGTTTATTTGATGACTTTCTTCAATATTTATATTTTATTTACTATCAGCCCATTGGCCAGACATTAGGCGTCATTGTGATTTCATTGATACTAATTTTCTTGAACGTGCTCGTGTTTCTGTACGAATATTTGTGTATTCAAACCAAAGAATATTAGGAATTAATGTTGTGTCACGTAATAATAAATATTCTGATATCCGCCTGAAAATATAATAACACATAATATTATTTTTCATAAAATTAAAATATTTTCTAATATTAACTTACCATGAGACAATTATAGGAAAAATTGGTGTAAGAATCATATATGTAATTATGAACCATATTATT
Organism: Apis laboriosa; assembly: GCF_014066325.1. Taxonomy (NCBI): domain Eukaryota; kingdom Metazoa; phylum Arthropoda; class Insecta; order Hymenoptera; family Apidae; genus Apis; species Apis laboriosa. The sequence goes on along the minus strand of NW_025224442.1, from coordinate 714,279 downwards.
CCTAACATAATACCTATAAATGTACCCCATACAACTTGAGAATTACTATGGTATAATAAATAAACTCTACTATATGTAATTAAAATAGCAATAATTATAGAAACAATAATGATAGTAATCCTCCAAAATTTTTCTGAAATGCTGCTATTATTATTATGATGCAATCTAAAAATATATATAATGATATAACATAATAAAATATGTATCACAATATATTATAATTACTTTCTATTTTTTAAAAATAAAAATTACCTTATACATATAAAAAGTGTTATATATGTAGCAAAAAACCACATGAATTGTGCATGCATTGATGGCATACCATATTCAATAGCATTATGTCTCATTGGTCTTGCTTCACAGATTGTATGTTTTAATATAAAATTTATACATTTATTAATTACAATTCCACTAAAAAATGTAATCTAAAAAAAAATTTATTTTAAATATTGAAATTAAGAATATATTAAATCAATTTGAAAATTTTTACTTACTGTATGTAAATCTCTTCTAAAAAGAATTAATGTTATGAAACCAGCTATAATAGCAAATGGTAATAAACTTACTAGAGCTAAAAATTTTCCAAATAAATCACCTGCAAATCAAAAGAAATTTAAATAAATTAAATTTTAGATATAAACATATAATATTTAAAAAATTCAAATTTTATATTTTTTTTAAATATATAGCTGAAAATAATTAGTGTCGTTAAACATATGCAAAAATAAATTATTTAATATAAATAAAAATGCTTAACTAAAAATAAAAAAATAAAATTCTGATTTAAAAATAAGCAAAATCTTATAAAAAATTTAATAAAAAGATGATATTTTCTAAAAAAGAATATATTTGTAATAAGAAATTTTTATGAAATTAAATAATAATATAAAAAAAATAAAATTTTATTGAAAAATTTTGAAATACTTACCTTGAGGATATTCGACTAAAGTAAGAGACAAAGGAACCCATTCTGGTTTTTGAATAGTATCAATAGAATGTGATTTAATATCATAAAATGAGTCGTCGTCCAACGATGCCATGTTATCGAAATTTTGAAGTGATCATAGCTCGGACAACTCACGCAGCAACGACCATGGAATCCGAAGAATAGTGGTAGAAACTTGACAAAATAACTTCAAAGCAGACGTAGTTCAATGAGATCCGACAAAAAAATAATTTTTATTATTTTTTTTTAAGATTTATTTATTTGACCAATCATATTCGATATCATTCATCTATACACTATGTTATAAATTATCTTTGATGTGTTTCATTGTATCTATAAATATCTATTAATAATATAAAAAAACTAAACATAGGTAATTAATGAAAGTAAAAATAATGAAAAAATATATTTTTTTCTTATAAAAAGTTATAAAATGTTAAATTCCAAAATTTTGATTATATTAGATAATAATTATTAACATATATTTTTTATTTATATGAATAATAAGAACATGTAATAGATGTGATAAATATAAATTTTTTAATATTTTTATGTTATTTTATTGTTTAATAATTTTTCTTAATGATTAAATACAAAATAAATGTATAAAATATGAAATTTAATTATATAGATTCAACTATATAGTAACTTAAGAATGTGAAGTTACTATTTGTGCCTGCAAGATGCATTGTGCACTGCGTAAGAAGCGGGAGAGGTAGCGATAGTTGGATAGTTGCATGCTGCTTTGATCGGTGTTTGCTTTCTGTTTGTGATATTAATTTTATTCGAAAGTCGGTACGATGTGGGTATTGTTTGTGGTTTTAATTTACCGATTGTTTTGTAGTTTTTCTAGAATTATTTAAGAAATTGCGTTTATCTTACGTTTGACCACGTCCTGTATGTCCTCATACAGCCGACAAACATTTTTTAAACTATGTAATAAATTTAATGTTTTAGGTAATGTACAATCATTTATATATGAAATATTATATATTGCATATAATCTTTATATATTATTTTATGATATTGTTGATAACAATACATATTTATTATTAACAATACAAAATAAGATAGTAATATTTATAAATTTTATAATTAAATTTGATTTATATTTTTATTTTCTTTTTGTTATTAATATTTTAATTTTATATTGCATATAATATATATTAAATGTTTTTTATTTTTTGTCTTAAATATATTACATGATAATGTATTATTTTATCGTAGCTCTTGTATTGGAATGTTATATGACATTCTTTAAACCACATGGCAGACCAAGATACTACAGACTATTATGCACTTTGTGCGAATGATCAAGATGAGTTAGGTCTAAATGAAAGATTAATAGAAAGTAGCATATCTCAGTCATTATGTGATTTAAATAGTAGCAATAATAGCATTACAGTTGAAAATGCAACATCTGTTTCTCCATTGTTAAGTCATTATAAATATCATTGTTTCTCGCATCATGATAGTCCAGTTAACTTTTCATCTTTACCAACGTATCTTCCACCAATTGGTGTATTTTGGGATATAGAAAATTGTCATGTTAGTATTAAATTGTGTAATTATATTATTGAAATACATTACATTTTGTACTTGATTATAATATTTTTTATAATTATTTCAGGTACCAAAGGGAAGATCCGCCATGGCTGTAACACAAGTAATTAGAGAAAAATTTTTTAATGGTTATAGGGAAGCAGAATTTATTGTAGTTTGTGATGTCTTAAGAGAAAATAGTCGGGTTATGAAAGAATTAAATAATGCTCAGGTAAATCCAATTAATATATATTTATTAAAAATATAAATTATTTAATATTACTATTTTTTTAATAATATAACATTTATAACTTTATAAATTTTTTATTATAAATTTATAATATATTTATTTATAAATTTGTATTTATAAATTTTACATCTATCAGGTTAATTTAATACATGTTGCTAGAGAATGCAAAAATGCTGCTGATGAAAAACTTAAACAATCTATTAGAAGATTTGCTGATATTCATGGAAGTCCAGCAGCTGTGATTTTAATATCTGGTGATATTAATTTTGCTCCTGATCTCAGTGATTTACGTTATAGAAAAAAAATTCATGTGATACTTTTACATATGAAAAATACATCTGAAGCATTAATATTATGTGCCAATGAGCATTATGATTTCTCAGAACTTATGGAATCACTGCCATCCACAACTGTACAGGTAACAGTAATATTAAATTACAGGTAACTTATTTTTTTATACATAATACTCTTGTATTATACATGATACTCTTCTAATATTATTTTATATTATTAAAAATAAAATATAAAACAGATTTTTTATAACTTAAATTTCTAGATTTGCATAATAAATTTTTTAATTATAATTGCCTTTTTATTTTTATATATAAATCTATATTTAATATGGAATGTCTGTTATTTTTAAATTTGTAATATATATATATATATATAAAATACATTAAAATATTCATAAAATGTTATAAATATAAATTTATAAATGTAAAATGTCAATATGTTAATAATCTTGTTCTCTTTTTAATTTATATATATTTTATATATATTTTATATATATATATATATTTATATATATATATATACATATATATATATATGTATTTATTTATAAGATATTTTTGGAAAATCAAATCTAGAGAAAATTATTACACAAAAATGTTAGTTAAAATATATTAAATTATAAATAATTTGCGTTTAATGAAACAAGATAGAAATAGAAATGAGAAATTGTTCAATCTCTATTATACTATTAGATTTTATTATTATACTATTATACTATTAGATTTTATTCCCATCTCACTTTATCAAATACAAATTTAAATTGTTTATAACTTAATAAATAATAAATGATCTCAATTAGTATTTTTTTATATTACCTTTTGTTTATTTTGGTCTCTAGAATCAATCCTGTAAAGATGTTCTAAATATATTAACATTTTATGTTTTTATTTATTTAACATTTATTAACATTTTTATATATTTTATATAAATATGTTTTTTAATATTTTGTAAAGTTTATATTCCTTTCAGGTTACTGCATATTATGATCTCCTAGTTAGTAACCTTCCTGAAGATCAGGATATTGTATCTATTAAATGTTGTCTTAAACAAATGTTTGAAAACTATGGTGGTCAAGTAATGGAAATTCAATCAAATACTGCAATTATACACTTTACTTCCAAACCTTTTGCAGAAAGGTATTATATATATTTATAATCAAATATTGCAATTATATTTTACTTCAAATTTTTTACAAAAAAATATCATACATATTTGTTTTGTTTTTATGTCCATAAATTTTGTTTAATTATTTGTATAAAATAAAATATAATAGAAATTTGTATTTATAATTTAATTATGATGTAAATAATATATAATATCAGATGTAATTTTATATTTGAATAACCCGCCCATTATATAACCAATGAATTGTTTCTATTTGCAGAAATTTTATTGGTCTTTTTCGCGTTAGTAAAAAAAAAATAGTATTTAAACTAGTAGGGATAAATACATAAATAAGATAAGATTCAAATAGTGTATAGCAATGTAACGAATCTAATAGTATTGTAAGAAGGATCATAAGTTTAATTTGTATAACATATTTCATTTATATGTATGGTAGTAATAAGAGTTAAACATTGTTATTTTTTGGTACATTGTTATTATTTATTATTTTATTTATCTATATAATTTTGTTATTTTATATATGTTATAATAATGACATGATTTGATGATTTTATTTATATAAGGTAAGCTAACAATATGAAGAATTATTATGATTCTGAAAAACAAAGACATTTAGCAAAGTATATCAATATTATAAATAAAAATTATAGAGATTTTTTGAAAAATTAACCGACATCATAAATTGTATCATAAATGTGTTTATTAAAATTTTGAAGGTCATTTTCATAGGATTGATTATCTTGTGTATTAGCCTCTTATAATTACAGTTAGTTGACTTTGCTTAATAACAATGTGACTTTTTTTTTATAGGGCTCAGAAACGTTTGAATGGGAAGGTTGTCTTTGGTTCGAAAATTTCCGTAAAATTTCTAAAAGAGAAAGGGACTCATTTTCAAAAAATTCGAGGTAATTCTATATTATTTATCCATTTCATTTCCTAAAAGTTTTTTTTATTATTATTTTATTAATTAAACTAATAAAATATATATAGGATAAAATATAAAATAAAGCATGAAGTATTATAAGCTATTTTCTTCGAAATTACTAGATATGGTTTTTTTTTTAAATTAAATAATAGGTCAATAATTTTTTAAATGAAACGATTTATAAATGAAACTATTAATTATTTATTATTATAAGATCTAATAGCATTTACTTGAAAAATTTTTTATTATTCGATATAATTAAAAAATTACATTGTAGAATAAAAAGAAAAAAATTTGCAATATGTATTTCTAGTAATGTATATTTTTTTTTTTATATTATTTTATACTTATTTTATATACTATTTTTTCTAAAATAATGTGTATATATATGTTAGTAATATATGATATAAAATATAACAATAAAATAGTATATAAATGATAATGAAATAAATGTATAATACAATAAAAATAATTATAAATATACTATATTTATTAGCAATATATTTTTATATTTTTAGGAATTTCTATAAACAGAAACGGTACTGTAAGTGAATCAGAAATTGTTACTAGTTCTCCAAGACAAATGTATACTGCAAGTGCTTCGTTAGCGGGTGGAAGAGCTCTTCAATTTCCACATTATCAGTCATCTATGCCAGTAATTGGAACATATTCTGGATGGAATGCTCATTGCACTTCCGCTTCAACACCAGTAGGGTAATTATAAATTGAATTACAAATATGATATAAATATAACATATAATACAATAGAATAAAATGATGAAAATCCGAGAAAGAGCCTTGGAGTCGCAAGTAGACTTTGTCCTTGCTTGATTCAGGCAATGAAATTTAGAAAACTTTGATCTTATCTGAGTATTAAATAGAATTTATAATGAAAATTATTATAAATATTCTAAATATTAAGATACTTTTATATTTATCTTTTATAGAATGGTTCAACCTCCTGTTTTTGTTAGAAGACCATATCCAAATAATAATAATGTAGCTTTTAATAGAACTTATAATGAACTTGCAAGAACTCAATCTCCTTCATTCTGGCAAGTCTCTGGTTCTCAGCAATTTAGTCATGTGTGGGAAGAACAATATAAGGTATATAATGTTATTGAAATTTTAATTTTATAAAATATATATAGTTTTGATTTATTATTTGTTAATTTAAGGTGGAAAAAACAAAAGTACTTAGTAGAAGAATTCATATTCCGCAGGCTCGGGATAATGGTGTTGTAAATGATGTAGCTCCTCGAACTTCTGAAGCTTTAAGATGTATCAGAGGAACACATACTTCTTATGTTCAACCTTCAGAATGGACTGGTCAACATCCTTCATTAAATGTTCCTATAAACTTGAATGGAACCAGTATGTGTATCATTTTTTTTCCTTTTATAAAAAATTTATAATTAAATTATAAATTATAATTAAATTTATTATTAAAAAATTTATTATGCAGCACATCCTCAGTCGAATTTTAAACGTCGAAGTCCATCTCCTATGTATGACTTACAATCACGAGAGCGAAATCAATGGAATGGACAAGTATAAATTAATTTAAAATAATTTAAATTAAAATTTAAATAAAGTTAAAATAAATCTTAATTTTTTTTTCCCTCCCCAAAAATTAGCAAAACACATCTGTACGTACTACTAGGACACCTTCGCCTTATGAAAATACAATACAAACGATAAATCAACAAAGTAATCGTACATCACCTTATCATCCAAGTGATACAGAAAGTGAAGAAGTTGAGGTACTTCTATTTTCTTTTATTTTCTATTTTTTTTTATTGTAATTTTTAAATTAATAATTTATTTTTTAATGTATTAGAAATTTTTCAATCCAGTAAATAATCGTAATGGAATATCAACAAACAATGAAACATGCACGCCTATTGAATTGCAAGTAACTAATTTAGACCAAAGTATTAATCCAAAAAAAATGAGACATATGCTTGTCTCTATTTTTATGAAACATGTAATGGTAAATTATTATTTAATATTACAATTATATTATTATAAATATGATTTTTTAATATATTTGCTATTAATGATTAACAATTAATAATAATTTTAGGTTTTAAATGTTTCCATTTTTACACAATCTGATGGTAACTTTGCAGCAAGTGTCAAAGTACCTTCTTTAGCAGACGCACAATACGCAATTTCTCAATTGCATCGTCATAAATTAGGATATAAACGTATTTTTATATCATATGCTCATAGTGGTAGAGCAAGTCCTCAAGTTGTGCGAGCACAAATCGTAATGTTATTGCAAGAAGTACCTGGCCACGAACTTCCTCTTTTTAAATTTCGAGAAATGTACGAGAGTCGTTTCATGATTTCGATTAGTGTTTCCGAATTGTACAAAATGAAAGATGTTTGTATTATTACGGAAGATCCTGGTGGTAGAATGGTTTCTCTTAATCCAGATCACAGAAATACTCCATCACCATGTTTTAATAATACAACTCAGGTATATTTTATTTTATATTATGTTATGTATGTTGTATAATGTTGTATAATGTTATGTATATTAATTTTAAAATTAACAATGATGGATATAAAGCCGAGTTTTAGCTTTTCCGATAAAAGTAGAGTTATCATTTCTTTTATCGTTGAGAAGCTATGACGATTATTTAAAGCGATGAAAATTGTTCTGAAATAATATGAAATATGTTGTATTTAATGTATAAATGTATAAATTATATGAAACAAAAATTCATGGATCATTTTAGGAGGAACAAGTAGAGTTACCATACTGCACTATTCATACGCTAAAACCATGGTCTGATAAAGGATGGGCTGAACAAAAAGTAGCATCACTTCCAAATGTAAAAATTTCTTTAAAAGTTCTCGAACCACGTATACAGCAATTATTAACTACGCATAACGGCAGTTTACCATTGCCTAGGTATATTGTTATTTTTTTTCTTTATTGTCTTTCTTTTTTCATTTCATAATTTCATTTAAAAATATTATTAATAAATAAATTAATTTTAGTTTGTCAAATTGTTATGAGGCTGAATTTAAAGAAAAATTACAAGTAGTTGAAAATGGAGTACCCTTAGAACATCTAGTATCTTGTTTATCATGTGTTGAGTTAAAACAGGGTATTGGTAGTGTAAAATATCTTATTTGGGCAGAAAATAAATCTCATGAAAATAAACATGAAGGTAAGATGTTTTAATGATAATAATTAAATTAATCAATGATTAACATGAGATTAACATGAGATAATTGAGATAATATTTTTTTAGAGAATAAATGTGTAAGTTCTCCGCTTGCAAATCAATTAGCACTTTTCAGTCGTGAATTAGTTGATCTTTTAAAAACTGCTCCACACTGCCAATTACCATTTCATCGATTTATACCTACATATCATCATCATTTTGGAAGACAATGTAGAGTTGCCGATTATGGATTCACAAAACTAATCGATCTTTTAGAAGCGCTTACTCATACTGTACAAGTATGTAAAAAAAAATTATATTTATTTAAAACTTAATAATTTAATGATAAAATTTTAATTATTTACTGTAGGTAATGGGTGAAGGAAATAATCGTGTTATCACATTATCCCATCGTGCTCAAGTACGTCGTTTTACATCTGATTTGCTAAGAGTTTTAAAATCTAAAGCTAGTAAACAAGTAGCACTTTCAGAATTTCCAAGCGTTTATGCTAGAGTAATAGGTAAAAATTTTTTATATATATAATTATGAAAATATGATACTTTTTTTTTATTAATTATAATGATATTTTTTTATAGCTAAGCCTTGGGATATTGTGGATTATGGAGTATGTGATATTGAAGATATCCTCAATGAAATACCAAAAAATACTATTGTTGTCACTGTAATTAATGGAGGGGATAAAATGATAGCTATTCCTAAACGAGAACAAACTGAGGAAGAAATAAAACGAACAAAACGATTTGCTATAGAAGTAATAAAATCAAAAATATTATAAAAAATTAATTATATATTTATAAATATATATATATATATTAATATATTTATATTTTATTTAGGTTATCGAATTGTTACGACATGCACCTCAATGTAGAATGCAATTTAATAAATTTGTACCATCATATCATCATCACTTTGGTCATCAGTGTCGGATATCAGATTACGGTTTTACAAAATTAATTGAATTATTTGAAGCTATACCAGACATAGTTAAAATAGAAGATGATGGTTCTGGAGAAAGACAAATTTCATTGACAGAGAAGGAAGGACTTCGTGTACTTTCTAAACAAATATCTAAATTAATTACTCGGTCGGGAGGTTGTCTTAGCGTTTCAAACATTGCACAAAACTTTTTACATGAATTTGGTTATGCGATAAAACCAGAATTATTTGGATGCACTTCTATATTACAACTTATGCAGAAACTCGGGGATACTGTAAAGGTATGAAAATATTGTATATTAATATATATGTATATATATATGTATATTAATATATATGTATTATATATTATATATAATATGTATTAATATATAGATATAAATTAATATTAAATATTTTAATTTATTAATTTTTTTAGATTGTATATCTACCAAGTAAACTTGTAGTTATGATGATAGATAAATCTCACTTGCAGCAATTAACTTTACAATGCCGTCGATTATTAATTGATAAACCACAGCATAGAATGCCAATTAAAGAGTTTCAACAATTATATACTCAATACTATTTAAAATCATGTAATATAGACGAACTAAAGCAAAATTTATGTAATGTAGTTCAAGTAAGTTAATTTTTAATTTGATTTTATTAAGTAAATATTTTTTATAACAAATTTATAATAATATATATATGATTTCAGTTTATAACAATTGATGATGAACAATTTGTAGAACTTACTCCATTACATTGTTTCGCTTGTAATTTATGTCGCGTAATGATGAATTATGGTGGAGCATTAAAACTTTCACAATTCGAGACAGCATATTTGTCTACTATAGGTTCTGCTTGTAAGCCTGTAGATTATGGATTTCCAACAACATTTGCACTTTTACAAGCATTACCTTGTACAGTAACGATAAAATTATCACGGCGAAAAAAAAATATTATATATTTGAATAAAAAAATTGCTGGTATGTATAAATAATTATTCACAATTATTTTAAAAATATTATTAATGTTGTTTTAATTTATTTTTAAACGAATTAAATAGCTGTCGATATGGCATTACCATCAACATGCGCATCAGCATCATCATACTGTGATACTGATTCTAGTAATGAATCCTTTGAAAGTGATTCATCTTCTCACGTCAATATTTCAAATAATTCGAATACATTAGAACATGCAAAGTGGACAGAACAAACTGTTGATAGTCAAAATTTCTGGAAGCAAACAGAAAAGAATAATGTATGGTCTGAAGAATCTAATAAATCTTGGAAAACATCAAGTTCGGAAGACCGATCGCTTAATTGGCCATTGCGAGAAAGTGGAAGTGAAAGTTTTTACAAAAGCTTAATGCAAACGCCAATTATACCATGTGATTTTCCTGCACCTAAACCAGATTCTCCTCCTGAGGTATTTTCTTTGATAAATAGTATATTTATATGTATTTTTTATTTAATAAATTTTGATAAATTATTTTTTAAATTATAGAAAGATTTAAACAAAAATCAATGCGAATCCTCAGTTTGCATGACACCAACAAAATTTACATATCCACGTACTCCTAACGTACAGGTAAGTATTACAAATATATAATTTTAATTATTTTTATAATACTATTTATTAGTATAATTTGTATTATCGTTTTTTTATATTAATAGATTCCTCCACTGACTTTACATCCTTCGTGGCATCAAATCACATCTGATGGTAGTAATTTACTATCACCAATGAAAACTTTATTAACTGCTTCAGAGAATCCTTTAAATCCATGTACTTCACCTTTCTTTTCTTCTAAGCATAATTTGGTTGTTGCTCCTCATCCTTCTGAATTGCCACTTCCTTCGTTATCATTAACTCCTAAAAAGAACATGTCTTCAGAAGCTGTTGCCGAAAATTCTATAAATAAACAAGAAAATACTGTCAATAATCTCATAGAAGATATGAGTCTCAAAAATGAAAGTGATAATAGTAATGCAAAAACTAATAACAAAGAAAAATATAGTACTCCTACAAAACAATGTAAGTAACTTATTTCTTTTAATAACTTATTTTTGTTTTTATTAATTGATTATTATTTTAATTATCGCATATATTAAATGAAAATATATTCTTTATAGTATTTACCAGCAAACGTCGTTTAGCTGCTCAATTTAATCAACCTATTGAATCATAAATTTAGTAAGAGAATAAAGAATGTGTTTGAATACAATATGAAAATACGAAATTTGGTATCTAAACACATTTCATAGTCATATGATGTGTTTAAACAGAGTTAATAAGAAGAAGAATGTATTAGCATCTCGGTAGGCTGTTAAACACTGGGTTCAAATATCTATATGCCATTTTCAAAATAATGGTAGGTACGCTCTCCCATTTATATTTAAAATATTTATGATAATAATATATCGATTTGATACGTATAAAATAAAATTTATTTTCAAGAGGCATGAGGCTAAATTTTCATATTTAGAGGCAATATCTATATACTAAGTACCTATAATTTTCGATTTAAAAATTGTGAATAACTGTGAAGCGTTTATACCGAGAGATCTATATTGATTGTATTGCGTGTCAAATTCATGTAGCATTTTTCATACTGTGATATAGAATAGGAAAAAAAAAAAAAGAAAATTAATGCATAAAAACAAATAGAAAATGAGTAATAATTGTACAAATTTTATAGGATTGGGCCAGTGCCCAATGTTGAGACCTGCTGTTTGTTATAACGAAGTTACACCTCAATAAAATTTTATGTAAAGCAAAAATTAAAATCAAATTTTGTTCATTAATAATTGCTAAATATTTTTTTTTTAATTTTATTGAATTTTATTATAATTGAGACTTTATTGGCTCAACCCTATTAATCATTGTAAATTATTCTCATAGAAAAATGAATTGTACTAAAAAAGACCAACATATAAATTGTTATACAACAATAATCTTTTTATCAATTATAAAATTGAATATAATTCATTTTTATAATTTATTCGTTAACTTTAACTTTTATTCATACAATTATTTGTCTCATTAGTGTCAAAGAATTTCTTTTATTATTATTATCAGTTCATTTCTTATTATCATATACAATAATACTTTATAATTGTATTATGAATGAATGGGTTTTGAAAATCCTAATGGTGATTAAAAAGCAATGTATGATATCTTGAAGTGTCATACTATTTTTTTTTGTATAAATGAAAATGTTTTTAATTAAAGAATTATTAAGTTCAATGTTAATAATCACTATTAAATAACTGAAACTCGTGAATGGATAAAAAAAATATAAAATGAAATTTTTATAAATTCCATTTAAATTTATTAAAAGATTATATTAAATAATGACAGGCAATAAATATTTTATCTAAAATAAGACAAAAAAGAAATACTTTCGTATCAGTCAGATTTCAATATCTAACATTACTTTAAGTAATAACAATATTACTCTAAAATATTTTGTTTTGAAAACAAAAAAAAAAGATATTGATGATCCATTATTTATGAAAATATATAATTAATACATTTAATATGTGATACGAATGAATGGCAAGATATTGCTCTCTTTGAATAATATGTAAATGATTTTGTCTCATATTTTACTTTTACTTTATTATTAAGAAATATTTTATTATATTAAAAATAAAATATATATATAATTTCATAAACAGAATTCAGATCAAAAATATTATGAATTACTAAATGCATGAATTATTTCTAGAAAGATTATATATTTCAGATTCGCTACATTGCTTGATATCATGCCATAAAAAATGCAAGAATCATGAATCAATCAAATCATATTATCATATATAAAATTTATAATTCCTTACATGACAGTCATATGTATTAATATTTTTATTATGTTTTCTAAATTTAATTTGTATTAATTTATTCATATCAAATAATATAGTTTTGTTACATGTTATATATTTATTATGTAGATATAATGTCAATTCTATTGTATTTTATATTTATATGAAAAAAATGATAATTTTTACTTTATTTTTTAAATTGTATGAATTCGTCAATTTAGATTTTCTATTAGTCACAATAAAGTTCCGTTTTATATTTTAAAATTTTTTATTGCTTGAATTTAAAATATCATGCATCTTCACATAAATATTCATTTAGAATATTATTTATAGTAAATTTTATGTAAAATAGTTTTTAATAGAGCATTCTGACTAATAGAAAATTTAATTAATCCTTATGCAAAGAATGTAAAAACGCGTAAAATGTAATAATTGCATAAGAAAATTTTATTGTAGTAACAAATACAAAGGAAATTGTAAAGTATAAATATTCAGTGGAATCTTCTAAGCAAGTATGGAATAAAATAGTTTATTATATAATAAATCAAAAATTTTTGTACATATTATTATAGAAAATGATTAAAAAAAATCAGCATTGAAATATGAAAATTATATTTATAAAATATAAAATTTAAATATCAGGTTTATAATTATTATTATACAAATGAAACACAATAGTTTATAATATAATACATTAATTTATTTTATCTCTTTACAGAGTATCTATCTGTACAATGATGCAAATGCACCTGTAATCTCAAATTGAGATGAATTAATAATTTATATATCATATCTTTTATTAGTAATACCACTACCAACTGGACCATGACGTCGTTCCCAAATCATACGATGCTTTTGTTTCATGAATGCATCAACTACACTTAGTGGTATACCAATATCTCCATCTGTATTTCATTACAACATTAAAATTAAAATTGAAATTAAACAGAATAAAATAATTTTATAAATTTTAAATATTCATACATTTTATAAACCATGCAGTACTTGCATCTTGATAAATTTTATATAAGTCATTACAATATTTATCTTTATCATTCTCATAATACCAACCACAATCTTCATATCGTTGTCTCAAGATACTAAGGACCTCATCATCAACCATCCTAATTTTGATTACATATTGATATAAATATATTTAATCAATAATATAAAAATATAATTTTTATTTAAACATTTAATAAGAAATGTACTTATCACGTTCAAATTGTTTTTGTGCTTCCCAACGACAAATTACATCTGATTCATAACATTCATCAATTGTTGGGACACGACGAAACTTTTGATGATACCATGGATATTTCTTTTGATTTGGTACGACTATTTTTTCTATTAAAATAAGAAATTATTACTGTCATTGATTTTTCTAATAACATAACCAAATAACTGATTAGATAATACCTCGAAAATATTCAACTGGTGCGTCTAATAGATAAAATAATTTTTTCATAAATTGAAAAAAGAAATTTTGTTCTGGATCCATTTTTAAGGAATTAAATATAAATTAAAAATTGTATAATTTGTTAAACACTTCTATTCGAAATTATCCGATTCTCGATTCAAGAATCATGGAAGAAGTATACCAAAAACTACATCTAGTAATTATCATTATATCTATAATATATCAATTATATCTAATAATATTTCCAAATTTTTAAATGATTATTTTAATATCTTCAATTGTGTATTTTTTTTATTTATTATTTATTATTTTTAATGAAATTTATTCCTTAATTATTATTATGTATCTAATAGGGAATTTTTGTATTTAAAATAAACTAAAATAATTAATCAATTTTATTCAAATTTTGCTCAAATAAATTTTAAGAAACTCAATTCAAACAATAATTTTAAAAATTTAATGAAAAAAATATAATAAATATAAACTTTATAATAAATTATGTTTGGATAAATTTAAATACAATATTTTTATACTATCACGAGAATCAGCTTTAAGTTATATACATAAATTCAAATTGAAAAGAATGAAATTGTTTATGCTTATAAATAATAAATAAATAAATAAATAATGTATTAATAAAATACATTATATATCTTTTTGAATAAATGATGTAGATGATATTAGCAGGAAAGAATTTAAAATTCAAGAGGAAATTATTTATTGAAATCTCGGAATTTATCTTTATAATAAATTAGAAATTTAATAAAGCTTAATTAGCTTGTATTGTAATAATAAATAAGTTATTATAAGTTATAAGTATTTTGAAATTTTTTGTAAATTTTGTTAAATATTTTTTGATTGTTTTCAACCTAATTCTATATACATATTTTTTTTTATACATATTTTGTTACCATAACAGCAAGATATTTCTATTCTCAAAAAATGAAAGAGAATTGACAAAGAGAACTATTCTTCACAAAGGCAAAATCTTAATCTATTATCGGATCAAAAAAATAAAAAAGAAAGATCATAGATTTAAAAAAAAGGAATAGAGAAGATAAAAGAAATTTTTGCGAGTTTTGTAAACATTAATTAGCATCTCACAAGTTAAAATATAGTTTATAATAGATTGTTTGATTTTCGCGCATTTTGTTGAGCAGAATGATTAGCATTTCATGGTCACCAACCTACTCAATTGTTAAATAATCTTTTTCTTAATAAATGCATAACATATTAAATATTAACGCGTGTAGTTTTTTAAAAAAAATTCATTTAAATTAATTATATTATTTTAAAAAAATTTAATTTAATTGGTGTCTTGTATTTATTATTCTTTATAAATTTTGTTTAAAATAGTTCTATATCTCAATAAAGTTTCATTTTATAATAACAAAAACAAATATTTCCTTAAAACTAATGAAAATATTTATCCATGACAATTTTTATAAAATTTTAATAAATATTATTAAATTGCTGTGTTTATTGTTTCAGTTATACAGTTATAAAAGAAGATACATAATATTTACATAGTAAAATTGTAACTAAATCTTCATATTTATTTCTTATCATATATATAACTTATAAATATATTACAAGAAAAAATATAAACAAAAATAATATAAAATATAAAAAAAATTATATTTAAGTATATTAAATTAATTTATTTGATATTTTTAAATCTAGTTACTTTTGTAATGAAAATATTGGTAAAACATTTGTTCTAATAGTATAAAAGGAAGTTTCAGGAAGTGATTCTTCCATTTTCATCGTTTTAAGTAACATGGTAAGTGTGTGTGATGTTGTTCTTATTAAACATTGATTCCTTTATCTGAATTATTAAATTATGTTTTATCTTAATTATTAAAAATATATTACATTATTTATATATTGTTGTTAAACAATAGTAATATATTTTTTCGATTAATAAAAAAAATTAATCAAAATATTTTATAGATTACATAAATTTATGTATAAGAATAATTTTAATAAGAATCACATGTTTCATTTTTATCACATTTTTTATGATGATCACATTTTTAATGTTTATGGTTTTAAAACTGAATAACCATGAGGATAAATTCTAGGGCGGTCTGATATTTCTAAATTAACCGTATTTTTTTTTTAATAATTTATATATGTTATTCAATTAATATGAAATATGGTTTTTATAGTCACACAGAAAATTCAGTGCGCCACGTCATGGATCTATGGGATTTTATCCCAAAAAAAGATCTCAACGGCATCGTGGTAAAGTAAAAGCGTTTCCTAAAGATGATCCAAGCAAACCTGTACATTTAACGGCTTTTATCGGTTATAAAGCCGGTATGACTCACGTAGTCAGGGAAGCTGATCGTCCAGGATCAAGTAAGTGATATTTTTTTTTAATACGAATTAATAATTTTTCTTCTTTTAAATATAAAAATTAGAATTAAACAACTTATGAAAAATTTTATTAAATTATAAATAATTCTATATTAGAGTTACAACTATTGATATTGTAATAATAAATATCTTTAAGATATTAGATAAAAATAATTGAAATTCATATTTTTTTTTTATTCAAAATTAGTATTAAGGATGTTAATAATTACAAAACCCAATAATATTTTATTGAATTTTTTATATATTCTATATAATTTGTGAAGATAATATGAATAGAAACTGAAATAAATTATAATTTATATTGATAATATTTTTACCATGATAATAACTTAATTTATTTTTTATTTATAAAAAAAAAATAAAAATTCTAGATATTTCTAATTAATAATATCTTAATCATATTATTGATATATCATTGATATATAAAATTATTGATTATTGAGAATATATAATATACAAAACTCTATCTATTATGATCATATATATAGTCATCAGATCATATATAGTCTTCAAAAATCTTCATATATATTTTTAAAGAAATGATTTATATGAAATTTTATTTCAATAAAAGTATGCATGTTTTATATTAAAAAAGATTAGTCATTCAGATAATGTAATTTTTTGAATGATTTAATAATTGAATTGCTAATCAAAGATAATCATATTCATATGATCTTTAATCTCAAAATTTAATTCTCATATATGTGTTTATTCAGGATTATATAAACATTGTTATTATTAGAAATTTGATAAAATTATCAATTGATCAAAAAATTATATTGAACAATATTATTATTATATGTTTTAAGAAATATTATATAATGTTTATTTTTAAATAAAAGTATCTTTTTTTAGAAATTTATAAAAGTTTAGATATAGATATAGACTATATAGGATTTTCCGAAAATTTTGGAACATCTGTAAACTGGAGATTCCCAAAATAATTTCAAGTAACATTTTCCTTTGCTAAATATAGTCCTAAAATATAAAAATTTTGACTTTATTAACGAATTATTAAAAATAATAATAACAAAAAATATTGGTCAATTACGAAGTGCGTAGTCTAATTGACAATAATATTGATTACATCGACTGAACACGAACAAGTGCAAATAATATATCTCGAAAAAAGTGTATTGAATATTATACTTATTTATTCATTGTTTCTAATATAATTCGATATATTAATTTTTTATCGATAAAAAAATATTTGTTATATTTAATATATTTTTTTCGAGATATATTGGTTTGTTCGGAAAGTAATTTCATTTTTTTTTCATGACAAAAACAAAATGTGAAAAAACAAAATTACTTTCTAAACAATCTAATTTGGAATTGTTAAAGCTTGGTTTATAGCATGTAGTCAACACTACTGTTGCGGCATAATTAGACTATGCACTTTATAATTGGATAGTATTTTTTGTTAATAACTCGTTAACAAAATCATAATGAAAATCAAAGGAAAATATTACTTGAAATTACGTCAAGAATTTCCAATATTTTTAGAATATTATATAAATAGTACGACATGATGATCAAAGTTTAATAAACACGAAAATGTGTTAATTTACTTTGGTTGCGGTACAAGAGCTGTTTGATATTGTGCAGTATGGTCTAAACCGCAATGTCGAAAAATAACTCTGCTTTCTGAATATAGAGAGCAAAGAGGCACGACATATTCCATAATCTCTTTGAAATCCATTGGGTGATGATCATTGAGACAAACCATGTCTGGCATAATTCTATATATAATATAATATATATAACATTATATTGACTTTTCTTGATGTCTTTTTATTGTATTTTATACATATATATTTTTCTTTATTTATTTAGAGGTGAATAAGAAAGAAATTGTAGAAGCAGTTACTATATTAGAAACACCACCTATGATTGTAGTTGGTGTAGTTGGTTATATTGAAACTCCGCATGGTTTACGTGCTCTTACCACAGTATGGGCAGAACACTTATCTGAAGATTGTCGAAGAAGATTTTATAAAAACTGGTAAGAAAAAAAAATTGTTATTAATATATTTTTTTTTTTATGTATTTATAATATAGAAATGTAAAATTATTTTAATGAATCTTGAATCAGCTCTCCACTCAATTTGATGAGAGCATATATTTGGATCTTGCCTTAAAAAGAAATAATTCTTTTAAAAGGCTGATCCAAAATGTGTATAGTCTCCGCTCGTTACGATGAGACTAACACGTTACAGATAAACAGGTATTTATAAATTGAAAACAAAAAGCAGCCATTACGGTTCCTTTTCTATAGGTACAAGAGTAAAAAGAAGGCATTTACAAAAGCTTCCAAAAAATGGCAAGATGATCTTGGTCGTAAATCTATAGAAAACGATTTTAAAAAGATCGTTAAGTATTGTAAGGTCGTACGAATTATCGCTCATACGCAGGTAATTCTATTACAAATCTAATTTATTTAATTTTCTTTTAAAGTAAAATTTTTATTTATATAAAATTTATCATAGATGAAACTATTAAGGCAACGTCAAAAGAAAGCCCATATAATGGAAATTCAATTAAATGGTGGAACTATTGAGCAGAAAGTTCAATGGGCTCGTGAACATTTAGAAAAACCAGTACCTGTCAGTAATGTTTTTGCTCCAGATGAAATGATAGATGTAATTGGTGTTACAAAAGGAAAAGGATATAAAGGTATATTTAATAGCTTTTTTTTCTTTTTATATAAAATATATTTTTAAAATAAATTATAAAAAAGATTGGACTAAATGATGACAAAGCATGATATAGATTATCTGATCATTTTGAAGATATTTCATGCTGCCTTCCTACTGAAGTCTTTAATAATAAAAGGATTTCTATTGTTTGTATATATATGCATATATATATATATATATATATGCGGATGTGTATGTGTACGTGTGTATTTATCTATGTCTATATTTTGTAAAGCCTATTATTATTAATACATTTGATTTATATAGGTGTTACGTCGCGTTGGCATACAAAAAAATTGCCACGCAAAACACATAAAGGTCTAAGAAAAGTCGCTTGTATTGGAGCATGGCATCCTAGCCGTGTGTCTTTTACTGTTGCACGTGCTGGTCAAAAGGGATATCATCATCGTACAGAGATGAATAAAAAAATTTATAGAATTGGACAAGGAATTCATACTAAAGATGGCAAGGTAAGATATTTGCATATAAAATTGTGTCTGCTTAAATTCTAATTTATCGTGTATTCGATTATTCTCGTGAAATAATTAACAATTTTATTTCAAAATATTGAATAAACATTAAATGACAGGGCAATGGTAATTATTGTTATATAAGTAATTATTATTATGTAAGAATTTTGTTTAAAATTCAAATGGGCATTTATTTTGTCTTCTATAGAAAATAATTGCTTCTTCCCTATGTTATTCTTCTTCTTCTATGGAGATTACATCATAAGAGGCATATATAAACAACTTGTCCATAGTACCTAAAACATATTCATTATGCTTTAGTTCTCCAAAACAAGTGACACATTAAATTGATTTATTTGTTTATTATAAAACAATTTTCTAAAACTTTATGAAAATTTTCTTTTTAATATTCTTTAGATCGTAAAAAACAATGCTTCCACAGAATACGATCTTACCGAGAAAACTATAACTCCTATGGGAGGTTTTCCTCATTATGGTGAAGTGAATAATGACTTCATTATGATCAAAGGTTGCTGTATGGGTCCGAAAAAACGTGTAATTACATTACGTAAGGTAAGAATTATGATTATCTTTTTGAATGATTTTCTTATTAAATTCATGATGAATGATAAAGAGCCAAATAATTTCTATGAAATTAAAATGATATTTAATGATAGGACTGATATATAATTAGAATTATATATGTTTTATATTATTTTTATATAATATTTATAATCTAATCATCTATTTTTACAGTCCTTATTGGTTCACACCAAACGATCAGCA
Source organism: Apis laboriosa (assembly GCF_014066325.1). Taxonomy (NCBI): domain Eukaryota; kingdom Metazoa; phylum Arthropoda; class Insecta; order Hymenoptera; family Apidae; genus Apis; species Apis laboriosa. The sequence goes on along the minus strand of NW_025224442.1, from coordinate 693,482 downwards.
TTGGAGAAAATCAATCTTAAATTTATCGATACAAGTTCCAAATTTGGACATGGTCGTTTTCAAACTGCTGCTGATAAGACTTCATTTATGGGTCAACTTAAAAAAGATCGTATGCGTGAGGAACAACAGGCACAAGCCACTAGCTCTGCACCATCGGCCGCAAATGCTTAATAATATATATATATTAAAATATGTATAAAATAAATAATAAAAAATTCTATGTAAAACTTACATAACTTTTCAATTTCTTTTTGAGAATGTGAAGAAAAATAAATAAGACAATTATTTGCTTTTTATTTAATAAGGCAATTAGAAATTGATTCAATTTTTTGTGTACATTTTATGTACCAAATATAAATAAAAATAGTGAAAAAAGAATAGAAATAAGATAAAAATTAAAGAATCTAGAATGCCTCAGATAAAACAAACAAAGAGAGCAAATAGTGAAAGACGGAAAAGGAATAACAATTGACATCTACGTTAATATATATATATATATATATATATACATGATCAATTTTTAATAATATATACAAATAGTTATATAAATATATTTACAAAATTTATGTATTTGTTTATGAATAATTTTTAGATATTAATAAAAATTATTAATTATGATAAAAAAAATAATTTATTAATAGATCATAATAAAATAAAAAGAAATAAACTTCCGAAAATTATTTATTTTTTAAACAATTATAAATAAATAATTTTTTAGATATCTGTGTATTATTTTTACTATTTTTTTTTCAAATTAAAATGTTATAAGCAAATAATTACATTGAATATTATCAAAATCTTAATTAAAATTTTATTTTTTCGAAATTATAATCTTCAAGATACATGTTATAATGAACGTTATTTAAAATTATAAAAGTAAAATAAAAATTAATAAATAATTAAATAAAATATATATTTCAGACTTTATAATAATTAAATTATATTTTATAAATATTTATAAATTATTTTGAAAGTAAAAACTTCTATCATTATTTTACTCACATGTGGCATCACATAAATGATTTTATTTTTGCTTTATAACAATTATCTAAAGCTGCAATTTATAAATATATAATCTAAGTGAAGTTCCAAAATGTCGTGTGTATTCTGTAGCTTATTTGGAATACATAATTGTGTCAATAATACTTGTGTCAATAATAATTGATTGTTACTACATTTAATCATAGATTTAATTCTTATTAGCGTTATTTTATTCTATTTTAAATCAATAATGTCGCATATGATAGGTAAGTAATGTAAATATAACTTACTTCTTATGCCTATTGAAACCAAATAAATACAAAGCAAAAATATAGTGAATAAATAAATTTATTCTATTATAGCTATAACATATGAATATTAAAAACATGCAAAAACACGAAAATATCGGAAACTTGATATTCAGAATAAATCGGATTAGATCAATTAAAAATATTTCAAAATTCTTAATTATTATAAAATTATAAAAAATAGAATTTAAATTAAAAATAATAATCAAATATGTAATAAACATATTCATTATAATACAAATACCAAAAATTCTATAAATTCTCTAAACTGTTCTGTAAACTGTAAAAATTCTGTAAACTGCATACTTGTAAAACAAAAATTCTTTTTAATTCTTTTCTTTGTCCAATATTTATACAAATAATTGTCTTTGAGAAAATTCAATTCATAAATGTCAAAGTAAAAACTTCATTTTTGAAAATGAATTCAGACAAATTATATGTATACGATTTCTTTTTTACAAAGTTATAATATATCTATCAACAATTTAAAATTTTTTTTTATTAAAATTTAATTTTGTAAATAAATATAATTTTAAAACATTTAGATTTCCAATATTTTTGAATCTTGAGATATTTTTTTGGGGATCCGATTTCGATTCTAAGTTTAATTCTAAATTAAACTTCAAAAACTTAACATTTTCATATGTTCTCACATCTCTAATAAATATGCATATATATGTGTATATATATATTGTAATTTTCAAATTGTAATTTTTTGAATCTTATTTTTGATATCAATATAATTCCGTGATATTTCATATCATATATTTATATCATACGAAACATTTTTATGTTAAATAAGGAATACATGAGAATAAATATTTATTTACAGAAATGTGTACACAGCGCGAACCTGCTATAATCTTTCGTAAACAACTCATTGGTTTTATCTGTTACTTTACAATAAAATGATTAATCTCATTTATATACAAATACAATGCTCCAATTATAATATATTTTTACTTTAAGGGATATTTTAATATATATTTCAATATATAATATTTATATATACATTTATATATATATATAAATATAATATTATATTGATTTTTATCTTATCATATATAATAAATTAATTCTATTTTATATCTTTATATAAAATAATTTTTCGTAAAATTTAATTTTTTTATGATTTTTAATAATATTAAAATCATTCTATAATTGGATTTAGAAATAAAATAGTTAATTAAAAAAAATATATAATAATAAAATATTATTTCTTATTATTTCTTAATCAATTTAAAAGAGAAGAACTGTAATAATTCATAAGATTTTTGAAGTTTTATATTTTTAAAAAAATAATAATTAAATATAATATTTAGTTATTGAAAGAAATTATATCAGTACAATATGTTATAAATATTTCCTCATTTAATAATCATTTCTCAATCAAAAATCATTTCTTAATAATCGTAATTAATATCATAAAAACCGTCATTAATTTCTTACGATTTGTAAAGATCTATAGATCTTTATTTACAAATTTCTATTAAAATGTTTTATTACAATGTATTATTATAACATTAATTATTGTAAGAATTGTATATCATTTTAATTTCTTTTTCTATTTACTAATATTATATATAAATGAAATAAATTTTGATAAAAACGAAGAAAGAAATAAAGAATTGAAAGAAATAAGAAAACACGAAAGAAATTAAAAAAATATTCTTCATAATTTTAAAACATGTGTAAAAAAAAAATTGAATATCAAAATTCATAGGATATTTAAGAAACTTTTATTCTAGGACTTCAACATGAAAAGATTTATAGTACGAGATTTATATTTGCACGAATGATATCTAAAAATAGGTCGTTACTCGGCGACTGGTACGCGACAGCAGCATGGGGCATCATTCTTGATAAGTTGTGATAAAAGTTAATAAAAGCGATTTAAATAGACACTCTTGAGGATCCACGATACTTGAATTTCGAGTCCACCCGTATAAGTGTTCACTTTCAAGTTTAATTTATTAACATCTATACATTGAAAGATTCTATCAACATTCTTTTTATACGGATAAATGTCGCAATTCTTTGACATTATTGATTTATTAATATTTGAATATCATATTAATCTTATTATGATAATACTGTATGTTATATTAATAGTATTATACTATACTATATTAATACTGTTATAATGTAATATGATTAGTAATTTTTTCTTATACATTGTTAATACATTAATAAGAATAATGAAAACATATTCTTATTATCTACCTTTATATATTTCTTTATTCCTATCGTGTAATCTTCGAATTTTACTAAATGTAAAAAATTTTTTAAAAATTGCTTTGCTTTTAGATGTTTGCAAATCGATTATACGTGTTCGTAAACTTAGTACCCGTAGTAGTGATCCTAGTGCCAGTAGCAGAAGTAGTACGATCGGATGTGTTTCAGTATGGCCAAAAGGGACAAACAGTGACAGAAATGCACCAATATTGTGGTCGAACTTTGTCGAGTACATTACAAATAATGTGCGGTAGTGTTTACAACTCTCGATTTAAAAAAAGTAATCAAGGTAAGTAGATATCAATATATTGATAATAATATTCCAAAAATTATTTATTAAAAAAAGTACTAGAATTATAGTTGGTATTATTGATGCAAAATGGAGGAAAGTTATAAGAATTTAAATATTTTCAATTCAATATCACATTCTTCTTATTTGTTTGATCTCAAATGTTTAAGAAATCAATTTTTTTCCAGAAATGGAGATGGATGATTATATGGCATTTTATGGTTACGATCTATATCCTTATAAATCTATTAAAAATGCGAAAAAAATGATACGATTTCGAAGAAACTCTAAAGGAATTCATGAAGAATGTTGCCTAAAATCTTGTACGACAGAGGAATTGCGCTCCTATTGCGGTGCCCGTTAATGAGGGAATTTTTTTAAAATTTTAAACATAAATTTAAGAAAATATTATTTTTTCCTATTTACTGGTTATATCATTTTTAACAATTTATAATATATTTTCAATAATTTTTTCAATGTAACAATTCAGTAAAATCAAAATTACGAATATTTTGTAAATGTTCTATTTTGTTTCTTTTAAAATTATTATTGTAAATTGATAATTTATTTAATTCTATGTTATAAAAAAATTAATAAGTTTATTTTTAATTGTTATATCTTATTTTACAATATAAATTTATATCAAATTAATTTGTTATAAGAAATCGGAAAATATGTGAAAATGAATTTAATATATATAATTTAAATATATATTATATTTGTATATATTATGTATATGCATATATTATGCATATTATTAATTATAAGAGATTTTAATTAGTATGATAATATTTTTTATTAAGAAGTACATGATGAAAGTTTTTCATAATTCATAATAATTGTCAGCTTCAACTGCAACTGGTTCAACTGACGAGAATTTAAAATTTACTGTAAAATATGATCTCATTTGTACTTAACCATATATTATGTAAGACAAATTCAATATTATTCATTAAAGATATTTACACGCATATATATATATATATATATATATACTTACCAATGTATCTTTTTTAAAGATGTACATTTAAAAAAATATTTATCAATAGGTTAGTTTTTATGAAAATTTAATTTTATACTATACATGCGTATAAATAATTTACTGTACTTATATCAAAAAATAAAAAATATAAAAAATGAATGATTATAAATTTTAATTTAATAAAAAATTGAATTTTAATTATGTGTTTTATGTATACGTTGTAATTAGGTTATATATATATATATATATATATATATATATAAATTAAATAAAAATAGTAGAAACTAAATTTTTGTGTATAATTTTATAATTGTATAAATATCAAAAATAAAAATTTATTAAGTTTTAATATACTTTCAAGATTTTTATTATATATTAAATATATATAATATAATATAATATAATTAATAAATTATATTAATTATATCATGCACAAAAATTTTTTATATCAAATTTAACAAATATATCAACATATATATATTTAACAATATATCAAATTTTTACAGGTGAAAGATTTTGTGAATTTTTACTTGTATAAATAAACAAATAATGGAGATAGAAGAAATTTATAGCCTTACAATTTTTCCACCAGTAATATCTAAATTTGCAGTTCAATGGTCTATGGATAATAATATATCTATTCTTACTGAAAAAGGAATTCACATATTCGTAAGTTTAATTTAATGAAGTTAATATCTAAAATTAATAATAAATTTAATTATTATTTTATGTAGGAATTGATACCTTCTCCAATATCTCCTTCTTCAACTATAAAATTCTCTAGATCCTTTATTTATACACCTTCAACATTTCCAACAGAAATTATATCTAACAGAATAGAATCCAAAATTTGGAATATGCATCGTGAAGAACTTTATTCATTTATAATTGAGGAAAGTATGACTCCAAAATTATCTAATGTAAAAGAAATGGTACCAAAAATAATTGATTTAGCATGGTCACCAAAAGATTTAATACATCCAAGCAAGTGTCTTATTGCTATTTTAACTTCAGCAGGTGCTGTTATAATTGCATGTAAAATCTGTAGAGATTGGTATCCTATATATGATTTATCTTCTTTACGTTATAATATTATAGAACAAAAGATTAATGAAGAATTAGAAGAAAATAAAAATAATTCAGTTTCATTTGAAACATTCAAAGTTTACATGAAAGCATTACAAGCTTCTTGTTTCACTTGGAGCAAATTTTTTGCAGATTTTGCATATTTTGTTGTTGCATATCTTAATGGAGATATAATTATTTATAAAATCTTAAAGATATTTGATTATAATGAAATACTTAATCCTAAAATTGTAGGAATAATAAAATTAAATGAATTTGTAAAAATGAATGTTTTAAATTGGATTACAATTAATACAAAGAAACATTTAATTATTATTGGATATTTTGATGGACGTATTTATGGACTTAATATTGAAGAGCATGATGAAAATTTTGAACTAATGTTCATTGAGAAATATTATGATTACACTGATCGTATTGCTATTAGTGCTATAAAAATATTTCCTCAAAATGATTTAAATATAAATGTTCTTATTGCAAAAGGATATTATCTATTTTTATTATGTTTTAAAGAAAATGGTACATTAAGAAGTATGCAACATTTGCAATTAGAAGGTTTTATGATTTCAGGTAAATAAAGAAAAAATATTTTATTATATAATATATAAAAAATATAATATTATATAAAAGAATTAATTATTTCTAGGAATGATTTGTATAAGTACAAACTGTGCACTGATCACAACAGAAAACGGTTCTATGTTTGCAATTGATATAAAAGAAAATCAGTTATTGAAAACAAAAGTAAATAATAAATTATCACAAGTTCATGTTCGATGTCTAGGTCTTGCACATTCTCCAAGTTCTGTGATTTTTATAAATATAACTAGTCCCAGCACTATGTACGATCATTTAGTAGTAAAGGAACCAACTAAAATATATATGTTTTGTTTAAAGAATAAAAATTGGAATCCATTATTTATTTTGAATCAAAGTAAACATGAAAAATTTGAGCAATTGTGGGATTGTTTAGAAGCAATTAGAATAAAAGCAACAAAAGCGTCAGACTTATCATTAATATTACCAAAAGTTCCATCTAATTTGGAATTTTTATCTTTGCACGAATTACGAATAATAATGTGGACATCTGTGATAATGGAAATTTGTGAAAAGAAAAAAATCATTCAAGGAATGAATAATATTGCTGGAGAAATATCAGAAGCTCAACCTTTAATTTTTATTCATACTGCATGCAATTATCTTATACATCTTGAAAGTAAATCTTCTTTGATAGAACAGCAAAAAGTTTCCATGAATTTATTAAAAATGTATTTAGAAGTATATTTGGCTGGAGAAGAAAATAAGAAAGTAACTCCACTTTCCAAGCGTATTAGAGATGTTTTAAAAAAAATATCTCAATACAATTTAAATAATATTGAGACTTGCAATCTATGTGGTGAAATGATAAATGATCTTTCCTGGAAAATTAGTAAGTGTTCACAAGGTCATATATTACCTAGATGTGCTATTACTCTTTTACAAATAACTGTGGTGCCATACAAAACATGTCCAATATGTGGTTTAATTTTTCATCCATGTTTGGACCAAGAATTTAAAGAAACGAGGTGTCCTTTTTGTGATGTACCTGCACTTGAAGAAAACCGAATGTTGAATTCTAAATATTATATTTCAAAGGAAAAGAGTTTGTCCAGATTACATAATTATATTTTAGAAGATCAAGAAATGGAAATAACTGCTGAAGAATCTTAAATCCAAATTTAAAATATCTTTTAATAAATGATATAATCAATAATGTAATATGTAAAATATGTGTATATTTCTTATCATAATTTTATGTATTTATTTATTATTAAATAATGTATTTTTAAGAATAAAAATGATATAAATAATAAAAGTGATATATGCTAAAAAAAATCATATTTTAAAAATCTTAATAATTGATAAATGTAAAAATTGTAGAATTATATTATATTTGATATATTTAAACATAGTTACGGGTTCTATCCCCAGAGGTCACTAATATCAGATGAACCATATTTATCTCAGTGAATCATTATATTCTTAAATGTGAGTTTTTTCATTAATTATATGCTTTTTTATTATTTAAATATAATAATTGGTATCAATTGATACATTTTATAGAAAATTAAAATTAAAAAATTCATTTTGAATTAATTGATTTAATAAATATTGTAATACGTAAAACAATGTAATACAAACATATAAATATAAAACTACAAAAATAAAGTATTTATTAAAATTTAACATATCAAATATTGAAACATTAAGCTTATTTTTATCTTAATTAATATGTAAAGGTAATAGTAATTATGCACTCATTCGCAAAATAAACGAGTTACAATTTAAATATAATTTTTGATATAATAAATTATAATTTGACAAAAATAAAATAATAACAATTTGTTATTAATATTTAGTTCATTAAAAATATTTCATTGATTAGATAGGATTTAAAACAAAAATTTGAATACATAAAAGACAATAGATGAATATATATATTTTTATATGAATATATAATTAATATATCAATAAAAGATCTTGCACAATATTATTCTTTTAACTTACTATTATTTTAATTTCATTAATTTTATAANATATGATAATATTTTTACACAGAAAGAATAAAATAATTTAAGTAGTTAACAGAATAATAAATAATAAAAGAAAAATAGTAATGATAATAATGTTTATAAAAATTTCCTTATTAATTTACAAATGTGAAGCTATAAATATTTTCAGAAATATAAGAACTTAAATGAAAACTTAAATAGTACTTTTGAATTTTGTAATTTGAAAATGAAAATGTTTTACATTTAATTCAAAGTCTTTTCAAAAATTATTTTATCAATCACTATGTTTTCTTCTTTCAAGTAAGTATACATAATAAAGAAAATAAATTAATGAGCTAATTTTTAAAAATTTTATTATAGAAATAAATATTTGAAAGAAATTTTATTTAATTAATTATATAATGGATTGATTTGTATTGAAAAGTTAAATTTATATAATTTATTCACATATATTAATAATTTATTAATTTATGTTTGATTTTAGGAAAAATACTAGAAAGAAATATTCACAAACATCTGAGATAAAATATCCTTCAATATCTATGAAACAGAGATTTGCAAAAGTAAAGAAGTTGCAAAATTCAATGAAGTCATTATGTGACAATGATTCCAGTTCTCTCGAAGACATACGACCTTTTTTTCTTAAATCTAATTCATGTAAGTTAAATGCAAAAAAATTTGTTTATAGGAAGAAATTAGAAAAAATATTCAAAATTAAAAAATATTGCTTTAAAATTATTTTTAGGTGATAATTCAGTTGATAAATCATCTGATGATGAAGATAATATTAATGAATCAAAACATGGAAAAAAACCTACATTCTATACAATTACTACAGATGAGAGTGAAAATGATTATCAAAAAACAGATAAAATACTTTCAAAAATTAACAAGCATAAAAGCAATGTAAAAGATAAAAAAATAAATTATGACAATATAAAAAAACAAAACAGTAAGAATGAAAAAATAAACAATGATTCAGAAGATGACATTTATGAAAAACATACTAATAAAAAAGAAAAAAAACATTTAACACTAAAGTCAAAACAACAACATTTCATCAATTTCCATAGAGAAGATTCTAGTTCTGGTAAAGAATTCCAAAAATCAAAAATTTCCCGTACTGGTTTGAATATCACAAAAAAATTAACTCAAGCTAAAAAAGACAGTGTAATTTCTATTGAATCAGATTTAGAAAGTATAATAGAGTCAGAAAAAAAGTTTGAAATTAGCAAAGAACAAAGTTTACAGTTAAAATTTCATGTTGTTAAAATTTTTAATAAATTTAAGCAAGCTTGTTCAGGATATGAATTACAAATGGAACATGTTAAATGCAAATACTTTAAAAAAGAATTAATATATCAGAAATCAGTAAGTAATGTTATACAAAAAACAAAAAACGTGATCAATAATCTTAAAACAGAACTTGATGCACAAGAAAAAGAATTAATAAATTTTTATGAAGAATGGAATAAAAAATGTAAAGTACAAAATTTAGATCACGGAGATAATTCTTTAAATGAAATTGAAGTTACAAAAAAGATAGAAGATAAAGAAGAATCAGATACATCAAAAAGTAGTTCAAATGTGGAAAGTATAGTTTCTGAATGTGATAATGAAGAAATATTTTCTGATACTGAAACAAATATTATGAAAATAAACATTGATAAAAATAGAGAAAACGAAGATACAGTAGTTGCAAAATTTTCAGAAAAATCAACAAATGACAGTGAAAATAGTAATCGTATTGTATCTCCTATCTTAGGTAGTAATAATAAAAAAGGAAATAGAATTTATGCAGACGATAATTCGAAAATAATTGATGAAAATAAAAGAAAGTTTAAAGAATTTAATATATCTTCAAATGAACACATCATAAACGAATCTGTAAATGATATATTTGAAGAAAGTATAATTGAAAATACAGATGATGTCAATTTAAAAGATGAACATGAGAATGAAAAAAATTTAGAATCAAAAGAAAATGAAGAAAATAACGATAATAAAAATGAAAATTCTTTGAAAAATGATGAATTGAATGTAGAAGTTAAAAGTATAAATTTGTGTGCAATTGAAGTTAAAAATATAAAATCTAAATCAATTATTTCTGAAAAAATTTCAGAATCTGTTGAAAAAGAAAGTAATATTTCAGATGAAGTTGATGATGAAGAACAAGCTAAAAGAGCAATGTTAGAATCAGATTCAGAAACACCTACAAATGAAGAATCATTGGTTGAAAAATTTACTAAACAGTCTAATACAAGTGATAGTTTTGAAAAAAAAGATGTATTACAAATGAAAAAAATTAAATTTGATAAAAAAAAAGGAAAAAATAAGATATCAAATAATACCAGTTGTAAAAATAATTCATCAGATGAAAATGAAATTATTAAAGAAGAAGCTTGTGCTAAAAATACTTTGCTTGAATCAAATTCAGATGATTCTACAAGTCCTTATGACATAAAAAAAAATTCAAATAAAAAATATGATTCTAATGACGATAGTGAAAAATTAAGCTCTGATAATGATATTGTTTTAAAACAAACTAAAAACAAAAATAAAGATTCTACAAAAGACGATTCTAAACAACAAACATTTAAAATAAACTATATTGGATCAGATAGAAAGTTAAAAATGCTTTCTGAAGTTATTATTGAAAGATTACCGGAAAATATTCTTAAAAAACATAAAAACGCATTACAGAAATCACGACAATATTTAGAAAGTAAAGAATTTAAAAGGTATAAAATGAATAAATTATTTTTCATTCATTTTTAGTAAAATTTATTATTTTTACAGTTTAATTGATTTGGATAGATTACAAAAAGATTATAAAAATAATATTGATATAACACGAAGTTCCTTACCTAGAAATATGATGAAATATAAAACAAAGGAAAAGGAAGATTCTTTATTAGATCATTTAAAGAATGTGAAAGATGACGAATTTATTGAAAATACAAATAAAAAATCTAATATGGAAAATAATAATTCAATTGCAAAAACATATGGTAATTTTCAAACTAACAAAGAATTAATAATGGAAGCAGATGCAGCTACAAAGAAAATACTTTTATATTCTTCTGATTCTGATATTGGTAAATATTAGATTAGTTTTTTTTAAATATAGAATTAAAAATTGTTTTTTCTTTAATATGCACATTAATTTTTTATATAAAATTTAATATATTTTAATTCAGGTGAACAAAAAATTATTTTTGAAAATAGTGAAAATGAAATAAAATCAGAAAGTAGTTCAAAAAAATCAAATCAGAAAACAGAAAAAAAGAATGGTGATAAGGTAACATTTAAAATAAATAAATACAATAAATTTATTATTTATATTAAAATATTAATTAATTTGATAGGAAAATGATGAAGAATGGAAGAAAAACAAATGGAGACGAAATAAATTATTAACAATGAAATTTTCTTCAGATTCGGATTCTGATATTACAAGGACAAAATGGAATAAAAAACAAGAAGAGTTATCAGAAAAGGTGGAAGAAACTCATGTGTGAGTTACTTAAAATAAAATTGTTAGAATATGAATTAGTAATAAAATATTATATGAATTATAATATCTTTTTTAATAGTGAAAATTTAGCTATCAAAAACAAAGTTATGAAACGTGAAAGAAGAAATCGTAGAAAAATTATAGATTCTGATTCAGATATACAACTTTTAAATTCTGATACAAATATTAAATCTTCTATCACATCAGAAGATAATAAATCAGATACCGATACTTCAGTAGGAAAGCCAAAAAAAGTGCGTAAACGTAAAACATATAAATCATCTGATACAGATTCCTCATTTACAGAAAAAAGGTATATATTTTATAATTAATTTTAAAAGGAATATACTACTGTACAAAAGTTTTAAATCACTAATTATTCTTGTAATAATAATTCATAGTTTCTATGAAAATGCAATTTATTATCATATATCTTTTTGCTTTATTCTGATAGTTTTTCTATTAAATTATCAATTTTTATAAGATATATTTTAAAAAATTTTATATTGATTTATAACACTTATATATACTTTTTGATGAATAACTTTTTATATTGATTTATACATTTATTTAGATCTAAGCCAAAGAGAAAACGTATTAAAAATATGTCCAGTGATAGTGACAGTGATAACGATCAAATTATAAACTCTCAAGGAACACCTGGAAAGAAAGGTCGGAAAAATATTCGAAAAGTAATGAAAGATAAGCAAGTTACAGATGATACTAAACAAGCTGCTAAAGAAGAGGAAGAAAGACTTAAACGTATTGCTGAGAGACAAAAATTAGTGCGTATTTTTAAATAATTAATTTTTGATTATATCAGAATTAAAAATGATCATTTTTTGTATTCTTTAATATAGTATAATGAAATGTATGAAGTAAGATTGGCTGGAGAAGAAAAAGTAGATAAACTAATATTGGATTTTAATCCTGAAACAAAAGAAGAATTGATAACTGTTCATAAAGATCTAGTGAAACGTTTGAAACCTCATCAAGCCAAAGGAATAAAGTTCATGTGGGATGCATGTTTTGAATCACTGGAAAGAATAAACTGTTCTCCTGGATCTGGATGTATAATTGCACATTGTATGGGATTAGGAAAAAGTCTTCAAGTAATCGCGCTGGCGCATACACTTTTAATACATGAAAAATCTGGCGTTAAAACAATTATGATCGTCTGTCCTTTAAGCACAGTACTTAATTGGCTCAATGAATTTAAATATTGGTTAAATGATATAGAAAATGATATCGAAATTTATGAAATGACTAAGTGAGTTTTATACAAGTAAAGTAATTAGTAAATAAATAATTACATGATGTTTATTCATTAATAAATTTGTTAAAGATTAAAGAAAAATGTAGAGCGGAAGTTTCAATTAGAAAGTTGGCAAAGAACTGGTGGTATACTTCTTATTGGTTATGAAATGTTTAGAAATCTTACTGGTACAAATAATAGAATGAGAAAAAATATGAAAGAAGCAATTTTACGATACTTAATAGATCCTGGTCCGGATATGATAGTTTGTGACGAAGGTCATTTACTAAAAAACGAAGATACTGCACTTAGTAAATCCATAAAACGAATTAGAACATTACGTAGAATTGTACTTACAGGAACACCACTTCAAAACAATTTGATAGAATGTAATAATTTTTATTGAATAATAAGTATTTATATAAATAATTTAATATCTATTTAGTTAAATGTCTTTATAATAGATAATAAAATAAAAATTATACTAATATATTTAAAACTAATATATTTCAGATCATTGTATGGTACAATTTGTAAAGCCAAATCTTTTAGGTACAAAGAGAGAATTTTTAAATAGATTTGCAAATCCAATAACTAATGGTCAATTCGATGATTCTACTGAATATGACGTTAAAATAATGAAAAAGCGTGCATATGTTTTGCATAAGATGTTAAAGGGTTGTGTACAAAGATTTGATTATTCTGTATTAACACCATTTTTACCACCAAAACAAGAATATGTAATTTTTGTTAGTTTAACAGAAGTGCAAATTAATATGTATAAATATTATTTGGATAATTTTGCAAGGTATCCGAATTGATTTTGAAATTGAACTTCATCAAAATTTAATGAATATTTTTTATTTCAGGCGAATACGTAATGCCAATGGATCTCTTTTCGCCGATTTTCAAGCATTACAAAGAATATGGACGCATCCTATAGTTTTACAATTGAATGCAGAAAAAATAGAAAAAATGAATGAAAAGAGATTAGATTCCAGTGATTCTGAGGGTTCTTTGCGAGATTTTATTAATGATAGAGAAACAGATTCTACAAGTAGTAATATAAGTACTACTGATGAAGATGATGAAGTAAAAAGTATTGACTACAATGTTGTAGGAAAAAATACAAGACGTAATTCAAAAAATAATAAATCTGGTAACATTTTGTTTATATTAATATGTGATATATAAAAATAATATATATATATATATATATATATATATAAATATTGTAATTTTATATCTAGAAATTGAAATATATATATATATTGTAATTTTATATCTAGAAATTGAAATAATTCCAAAATCCGAGGAATTTGAAAAAAAAGAAGAGGAGTGGTGGTCACAATTTGTTCAACCTGAACATTTTGAAGATATGAGAATTTCTTCTAAATTGATACTTCTTTTTGGAATTTTGAAAGAATGTGAACAAATTGGAGATAAAGTGTATGTCTATTATATCATGAAAAAATAATTTATATATCATTTTCAAAATGATATATAATTTTAATGATTTTAGATTGGTGTTTTCACAATCATTGTATTCGTTAACTCTAATTGAACAGTTTCTTGAGAAAATCGATAATGCAACACAAAACGGTATAAATTCAGATTATATTGATGGACATACTGGAAGTTGGTCATTGGGTTTAGATTATTTTCGATTGGATGGTCAAACATCTGCAGAAAATAGAAATATATGGTGCAAAATATTTAATGAACCATCAAATACAAGAGCAAGATTATTTTTAATCTCAACTAGAGCAGGTGGATTAGGAATTAATTTAACTGCTGCTAATCGTGTTATTATTTTTGATGCAAGTTGGAATCCTTCACATGATGTTCAAAGTATATTTCGTATATATAGGTATATATTTAAAAATTTCTTTTAATTTATTTAAAAAATTGAATAAAATTTTATAATTATTAAGACACATTTTTTTTATATAGATTTGGTCAGAAGAAACCATGTTATGTTTATCGGTTTCTAGCAGCTGGAACAATGGAAGAAAAGATTTATAATCGGCAAGTAACAAAACTATCGCTTTCTTGCAGAGTTGTTGACGAGCAACAAATTGAACGCCATTATAGTAATCATGATTTAAGCGAATTGTATTCGTTTGAACCAAATATAAATAATGGAAAAAAACCGACTTTAAATTTACCAAAAGATAGATTATTAGCAGAAATATTTTTAATATATAAAAATTTTGTGGAAAATTATCATGAACATGATTCTCTTTTGGAAAATAAAGTAATTTGTTATATTATATTATAATATATATTTATATTTATTAAAATAAGTTTTCTTTACGAATTTACTTTAAATACAGGCAGAAGAAGAATTGAATGAAGAAGAAAGAAAGCAAGCTTGGTTAGAATATGAAGAAGAAAAGAAAGGAAAACCAATGCCATCATATTCAGCAATTCCAACAATTCTAAATCAATATAATGCAATATTAAATCAATACAATGTACCATCGACATTTAATATTAATACAGATTATGAAAAACTTCGGGAACTTCTTCAAAAAGATGTTAGAATATTTATTGTAGAATATTAGATTTTATTTTAATAATTTAAATATTTTATTTATATCTATTGACTTATTACAATTATTTATATTTTATAGTATCCTAATGCAACACCAGAAACTCAACAAATGATGACTAATCGTGTATTGGCAGATATGTATACTTATTGGGAGCGACAAGCTTATCAAAATTCTGCAAATCAAATAATCAATCAGGTAATTTCTTAAATTTTTGTTGATAATATTTAAATATAAGACATGTTTTTCTTTATTGATTTTTTATGAAATTAGAATCCAAATATAAATCCGATACAAATAAGAACTCAGGTACCGAATTTGTCCCAAATGTCTTATGCAATGCAGAATACAAATCAAAATCTAACCAATCAACCAAATGATTATAGGACATCTGATATTAGATCTGATGATGATGTTGTAGAGGTAATATATTTATATATTTATGTAATTAATATACATTAATGATATATTAATGATACAGACTGTTAATATATGATAAAATACTTTTGTAAAATTGATTCTAGAATTGATTTTAGAATCCAAACAAACATAAAAATTAATATACAAAAATATTGATTAAAACTTATTTATTAAGTTATAAGCATTTGAAGCTTGTATTAGATGAAACGAAATGATGATGATGAAGATATAATATATACTTATAATATATACTAATCAATATTTTTGTATAATAACTTATGTATTTTGTTTTTTTTTTTTGTCTTCAGAATTGATTAAAGTTATTTTATGAATATATTAAACGTTGTGCGCGCGCGCGCGCGCACACAGAGAGAGAGAGAAAGAGAGAGAGAAATGTATACGATTTCTTTATAATTTCAGGTTACTTCAAGTACAGTAAACAATAAAAATAAAAACCAAGAAGAATAAATAAATCAAAAGATGTGAAATAAATATTATTAAAAAGTTTAATATTAAATAGATTAATATTTTTAATTAATTAAACTTAAAAAAATTTTATATTATTTTTTATAGCATAAAATTACTTCGATATTTTGTTTTCTACTCAATTATACTTTCATCTAGATTTTTAATATTTTATATTTGTATTATGTTACGTCAATTTTGATGTAATATAATGTATGATGTTATTGTTACTAAAAAGCTTAAATATTAAATACTAATTAGTATTTGGATAATAATTGTATTGGATATATTATTTTTTATTTAGTATATTTTTTTGAATTTAAATTGTATATTCATAAAAATATTATAAGTATATAAATCTTTTATATATATGTATATGTATATGCTACACTTATATATGTGCTTACAAAAGATTTTTATATCAACTTAGATTATTATAGAATATTAATAGAATGTATAATTTATTTATTATAACATTAATTTAAAGATAAACTTATATTAGACAAGTAAATTTCATATTGCTTTCAATTCTATAAACATGACAAAACTTATTTTATTTAAGACAAATGTATGTAAAGTATTATAATAACAAATTAATAAATTAAATATAAGTATAATTTAAAGATAATATATAGATTTATTTGATAAAATATTTTTCCAACCATGTTGCAATAAAAACTTTAATTTTTTTTTTAATTTAACATATTTATGAAAAGTCGCTATATTACGATTTTCACCTTCGTCATTATTGTGATTATACAATTCCTCTGCAATAATATCATTCCAATCTGGTAATTTAGTTTCAGATTTAAATGATAACCAAGCTGTATAACGATATTTATTTGTTCTTATCGTATATCCCATTGCTTTTATTTCTTTTAAACGTGGTTCATCGCTATTTGGATGTATTGAAGGTTTAATGCTTGGTCTTGGATATTGTCCAAATGCTGCTTCTTTCCATAATATTGACTATAAATTATTAAATAAATATTTCAATATATAACAGTTTCAATAATTATCTATTATTGAATTATCTATTATATTATCTATTATAAAGTCAGAAATTGAACTTTTAAATTTATTCCTCCTATTTATACCTCCTTTCTTAAAGCAGCTTGTATAAGTGGCATAAAAGATATTCCTTCACTGCAAGTAATTTCCATTGTTTCATTTGAACAAATAGGTATTGAAATATTTGCTAAATCTGCAATTGTTGGAAAAATATCAACTAATTCTACTATTGAATTTATAAATAATGGATTCTTTTCTAATGAATTATTTGTTTTCTCTTTTGATCTTTTATAAGTAAGTCCAGGTATTGATATTATTAATGGTACTTTTAAAGCAACATCATAATTACTATATTTTGCCCATTCTGTATGCTCTCCTAATGACCATCCTATTCAAATATTGATTAAAAAAATAAGGTATTGATTAATAATTTAAGAAATATAAAAATTTTAACTATTATTTTGACTTACCATGATCAGACATTAATATGATAGTAGTATTTTTTCGAATTGATAAAATTTCCAATTGATTTATTAATTTACCAATTAAATCATCAATATATGTTACAGATGCATAATATGATTGAATAATTAATTTAGCAAAGCTTTCTAAAAATTAAAAAAGATCATATCAGTATATATTGTAAGAATAAAAATTAATTTTCATGTATTATTTAAATTGTACTTGGTATTTTTTTCCATGGAAATTTAAGATTCAAAGCAGCAACATCTTTCCTTTTTCTTAAATCATTCCATGGATTATAGGCTATGCTACTAACATTTTTTGACCATTTATATGGTTGGGGTACTTTAAATTTTTGCAAAGGATGATATTCTACAAAATTCATTCAAAATGATTTCTTTAATTAAAAATTTTATAATTATTATAATAGTGATAATATTGAACTATACTTAAATATTTTTTAGGATATTTGAATGGTATGTGTGGTTTTTGAAATCCAACTGCTAAAAAAAAAGGATTTCCTGCTTGATTAGATAAAAAATATTTAGCTTCTTTTAATATTTCTATATCTGGTAATGTTTTATTTGGCATTGATAAAACTTTAACTGGACATATCTAAAATCATGAAAAAAAAATTATTATATATTAATATTTTTTTCAATTTTAAAAATTTTTTTTTTAAATAGTAATTCATCATATCAAATATTACAAGATTTTGTGCTGGTAGTATTTGCATATTTGTTTGACATATTGGAGCATCTTTATATCTTTCTGTGAATGGATGGAAAGGGGTTTCTGACCATGAATAAGGATTATCATCAGAATTGTTTGAACTAATTCCTATAAAATATATAATAAAAATGATGATATAATAAAAAAAAATTCATATTGGAAATTATTTATTTTAATTAATATTTTATTTAAAAAAAAAAGAAACAAGAAACCTGGATGAAAAACTTTTCCTATGGATTTAGTAATAAATCCATTATTTTTGAAATGTTGCGGCAATGTTGTAAAATTACCAATATCTTTCCGCCAATAACTATAAAAGTCATAAAGATGAAGTGTATCTGGTCTTCGACTTGTTAAAAATGAATTCCTACTTGGTGCACACAGTGCTTGCTAAAAAAATTTACATATTCTCTATTTATTATTTATATTTTTTTTTATTCAATACAATATATGTAAATTTCGCATGTTTTAAAACATTTTTTTATGCTAACCTGAGCAAATGCTTGAGAAAAAATGGCAGCTTCTGTTGCTAAATGATCTATATTCGGTGTATATGCTTTAGTATCGCCATAACATCCTAAAGCAGTTCTTAAATCGTCAATAATAATTAAAAGAAAATTTTGTTTCTGAGCCGCGCACCAAACAATTAAATTTATAAAATATAACATAAAAAACATTGCTTATTATATCAATGTAATTATAGCTATGAAAAGCAATTCTATTTAAATTAAGATTAAATAGTGCTACAGATAAAATAGCATCTCAGAGAAATAATACTATACAAGTAATATTATTCAATATAGTTCTGCGTAAAAAAATTAAAAAATAATATTTCATATATTAATAGCATTTGTAAAATAAGTAATAAGATTTTTATATGTTTTTTATACAGAATAATTATGTATTCTATATATTTAATGAATTTTCTGATTCTATTTACTATTGCACTTTATTTTTCAATGTACAGACATATAAATGAAAATGCTATGTATATATGCTTATATATCTACAATATCTATTATAATTATAACATGACCTAACATAAATTACATCAAAATTATACAATAATACAAAATAGTAAAAAATATGGAAAGTATGGAAAGAGTTTTAACATTAATATATGCACAAATTACTGCAATGAATTTTTTTCTTGTTTTTCAAGAACTTTATTCTTACATTTGTCATAATGTTGGTATTATAATCTATGAAATTTTTATTTTGCATTTATGTATTATATTGATTGAATATTGAATTTTAACTTTTTAAATTTAAGACTTGTTTTTCATATTATTTTTTTAAATATTGCAAAATTAATTTAATATTTTCTTTGAATAATAGAATCATTATAATTTGTTTATTAAAATAATAGTGAAATATATTTAAAAACATTGAATATATTAATTCTCTTATAAAGAAAATTATTTTTCTTAATTTCTTTCATTACATGTTTTAAATAAGTAGTGCTTTTTGAAATAAGTATTAAATCACAAAATTGTTAGTTATTTCTAAATATTAATACAAATCTGAATATTTGTTTATTATAATATTATAAAGTATGAAACTTTTATTGTATGGTTTTTACAATGAAATAATTGAAAACCATAGAGAAATAACTCTGATAATTTTCAAGTTATTTCTCTATTTCAGTCTTACAGTCTTTGTGACTGTAATTTTAAATCAAAGATTTGAGTAATTAACAAGGGCCAATAATAAAAAGATAATAAAAAGTGACTAGGCAAAAAGACAAAAAATAAAAGATAGGATTTCTGTTTGCAAAGAGAATTCAAAACAATAATTTATTTCATAATTTGAATATTTTTGGCCCTAGTAAAGTACTCTGATCACTACAATTATTTATCCTCACATTTATAATATCAATTTATTTGAAGTCAATCCCTCGCTTCCTTTTTAACTGATAATGATCTTTGATCATCAGTACTTATCGTACAATCATTTACATTAATATTATTTTTTGCTTTAAAGTCAGTCTTAAAATTTGCTTGCAAATTAGTAGTATCATCTTTAAATATTTCAGTATAATGAAAACTACTCCCAGTCTTTGTATTTGTGCTAATATTATTACCAGTACCATTTGAGTGTACTTCGGTAAAGTGCTTATACAACATTACTGTTGTACTAAATTCTGTTTCACATCCAGGAATTTTGCAACTGAAATATGTTCTATTTTAATCATCTCAAAACAATTTTTAATAACAAGTTCAAAAATATTTGAAATTAATATATTAATATTAATATAATATAGATAATATGTTTATTTGATTGTTCATACAATATTAATTATGATTTCTAAACAATTAATTTTATTATATATAACTTACCGAAATATTTCACTATTTTTACTTCCTTGTATTATTGATAGTTTTGAATTAGCATGATTATCCTGGTAATGTTTCCATAGACCAGTTACATTACTCACTTGAGCTCCACACCCAGGAATCTTGCATCTAAATAATACATTTATTAATAATACAATAATACAACAATAAATTTAAATAAAAAAATTAATTTTTTGTAAGATAATCTAAGATAAAAAGATACAATAAAAATTAAAATTTTAAATTATAATAAATTTTATAAAATTCAAGATTGAGACAAACATCTATCATACAAAGCGAATTACAAAAATAAATTTTTTTTATCAGACTATTTTATGATAGAGTTGATTTTTATCATGAATTAAAATCAGATTTTTTTTTTATTTACACAATTATACATATATTAATGAATTAATATTGTCTAAATAATTCATAATAATTGATATATAATAGATTATATTATTATATATCAAGTTATAATAGATACAGTTATATATATATATATATATATATATTATATAATATATATCTATATAAAATAATATTATATAATAATAGCATATATAATCATAATAGTTATTATGTTGATTCATTTACATGTTGATTTCATTAATCAAATCTACATTTTTTCTTAAGAAGTTTTGGATAAAACAATATAGATATTTAGATATCTTATTTCTTATGACTCCTTATATATATATAAAAGTGAAAAAATATAATTTTTTTTATAAAATATTATTCTTTTACACTTACAAAAAAAAACTAACTGTTGAAGCTTTCCCTTGTTTTAATTTTAATATTGATTTATTAGAATTTGAACTAATTGAACTATTATTGGTTGCTATTTTATGACTATCTTGATGATGACGATAATGGGATATGTATTTGTATTTTCTCCCACAGCCATTAACAGCACATTTGTAAATTTCTTGTTTATACCTAGACATGCGTTGTTTTTTTGGAGTATATTCTTCATCATCTGAGCAATTACTATTTGTTTCTATAGTATTTTCTTCAGTTTTCGGAATATCACGATCAAGTTCATTTCTAACAATTCTTTCTAAATTATCTAGTTCAATCCTATGTTCTTGATTTCTTGAATTCATGTTACATATTTCATTTTTTGTATTTTTTGTAATGGTAATATCACCATTTACATAAATTAAACTATTTTTTTCTTGGGAATGTTCAGTTTGTAATTCTGAGCATTTATTTGTATTATTCTCATATTTGGATAGAAAATTTTCTGTATTTAGAATTAAATTCTCATTCATAGAAAATGTATTAGTTTCATTTAAAGATTCATTAGTGGAAGAATAGTCTTCTTTTGAATTGTCATTTGCAGCATTTTGATCATGGGAAACTTCATTTTTTTGTACATTATCATTTCTGAGAAAATTTCGCTCATTATCATCATATTGACATATTTTTATTCCAAAAGTTTCATTTGCTCTTTTTTCATAACATTCTTCTGTGCTTTGTACATTTTCTTCATCTATTGCATTTTCAGGATCTTCAAAGCATATTACTTCTGGTTCAGTTGGTAATGTTGGTGGTTGTCTATGGCAGTTTTCGATATGTTCTTCGAGATTGATACTAGTTGTATGTAAAGATCCACAATTTGTATATGGACATATAAATACATTTGTTTCATTATTATGCCATTCTTGATAATGGCGCCACATACTTCCTGGATCAGATAATTCTTCTCCACATCCTGGTTCTCGACAGCTATAAATTTAATTATTAGTTATATATTGTGATATCATTATTATATAATATTGTAAAATAAAGTTAAGATATTAATATTGCATATTTTGTAATTTTATATATAAATTTTTTTTAGTAAAATAACTTACATAAACCTAATTTTTAAAGCTTCAAGAGCTTCGTGTGTTTTATATTCATCTTGATTGGTAAATGTCTTACCACAACCCCGTTGTTTGCAAGTATATACTTCCTAAAAGTATAATTTAAATAATATATTTTACAAATAAATATATAATTTTTATTTACATAATTTTTACCAAAAATTTTATAAAATACTGATGGATAAATTGATTAAAAATACTAATCAAATATTTCATTTATATTCAAATTACATCTATTTTTTTGTTTTATTTTGCATTTAAACATTATTTTTTGTCATTAAAAGACTAATTAAACACATGTCATAATAAGTTAATAAATATATATAACATGATAATATATCGCTGAGCGATTTGTTTTGAGTTAAAGGTCATTGAACTCATTAAATGGCTCCAGTTTTTACCTTTTTGGGAGCTATTTCCTCAATGGTACGATTTCTAGACACAAATCTGATAACGCTAACTTCAGCAGGTCTATCTGTACATGTATCTGTACCCTGGCCCATCTTGGCCAATTTGCAAGAAAAATGATGAATAACGACCCGTTTCAATGCTCACATAACCTGCATTCACCAACAAGAATTCAGAAAGGAATTTTTCTTGCACCTTGAATGAAAGTTTCAAATACACGATTATTTCTACAAATAGAATACTTTATTGAGCTACTTACCAACAAAGTGCACTCCCATTCGTGCCGAAATGTCTTTTTTTTTTTCACCTCATATTATACTATTGCCAATAATATCAATCATTTGTTGTCATTTCAATATACTCAAGCTACTTCATTGTAAATATGTATTCATCATAGTCTTCTCGTCCACCATTATTATAAATTTTATCTCATATATAGTTGAGAGTCACTGTAGTAAATGCACCTTTCGATGTTTATTCCATCTACTTCATATCAATTCAAGTTAATATATCGATAATAATATCGATAATATATCGATAATATTCGATATAGACATTTATCGATTTTTTAAATATTTTTATTGTTTTAAATTTTTGTGCAATATTAATTTTAAATTTTCAATCAAATATTTAAATATTTTTAATTGATGATTATTTTTTTCATATTGTTTCAATGTTCATGAATTTTTAATTCTTTATAATGGAAAACAAAATAAATAATATCAATGAATTCTTATAATGTTAAAATCAAAAAAATCAAAAAAATTAATTGATGCAAATTTAAAAAAGCAAATTCAAATAAAAATTATTTATTATTACCTACTATTACTATTACTATTATAATATTATTAATTAAAAATAATTATATTATATCAATCACATATATAATATATTAATATTTTTCAACATTAATTTTCAAATATAATATTATATATTTATTATTAATTTTTATTTTTTAGAAAAGTTATTTTCAGATTAAATTCATTAAATTCATGTTTATAATGGAAGATATTAATAATTACCAGTTGCTATGTAAACATTACATTGTTAGTCAGGTCGCTATTAGTCAAGATATGACCAGTCATGTTAATATCGATTTACTTAGCCAGTTTTATTATGAAAAGGAACTGCATTAATGTACATATTAATATATAGTTTTTATTTAATTATAAATAAAATTAATATTGATGTAATTGTAATTTATATATAAAAGAATGTATATTCTTCATTCTTTATTTCTAACAATATTTCTTTTTATTCAAAAGTTTACATATTATGTTCA
This sequence comes from Apis laboriosa, assembly GCF_014066325.1. Taxonomy (NCBI): domain Eukaryota; kingdom Metazoa; phylum Arthropoda; class Insecta; order Hymenoptera; family Apidae; genus Apis; species Apis laboriosa. Next base: position 668,735 of record NW_025224442.1, on the reverse strand, counting down.
CAGTGAAGGTAAGTATAACCGACTTCTTAACTTTTTAATTTAATGAATAATAAAATAAATTAATATTAATTTTTATATTATTTTTATATTTTTCAATATCCTTTTTTTTATTTTTCAATAAAACATTTTATAACTTATTTTATTTTGGATTTAATTGATGAAATTTAGTTAATTCAAAAAACATATTGATTTTCCTAGTTCCTTCATATTTGAGTTATATGAATAACATATTATTGCTATAATTATATTTTTATACATTATATATAATAATACGAAAAACGAATATATAATAAAATATTATGTAACTAAAAAAGTATAATATTTAATTAGTAAGAATAATATTTTTATATATTTTTATATTATATATTTTTTGATTTTTTATATATGCAGATAATGTGGCAATTAATAAAGATAATGAAGAAGAAAACTCCATACCATCGCAAATAACAGTAACATCTTGGAATGTAAGTTTTCTAAAAAATTTAATGTTAATTATATATATATATGATAATTATTTATATTATAATTATATATAAAATGTTATATATTGTATAATTTATATAATATAAATTCATAAGATATTTTTAAAGGATTAATTCTATAAATCAAAATAAATTGAAAAATTGATATATAAAAATATTGATTAAAACTGAATTCCTTATTAAATTATAAACAATTCAAGTTTACGTTAGATGAAATAAGATAGAGATAAAATGAAACTGCAGTTTCCATTACATTGCGATATTGTTTCAATGTAATTTAAATTATTTATAACTTAATAAATATTCCTCAAGATACTTTCGTATAACTATACTAATTTTTATATTTGTTCTGACGTTTAGAATCGATCTTTCAAAGATATCCTATACGTATTTATATCTTGTATATTTTTTCTGAATTTTCATTTTTTTACATATAGAAATCTATATTTTATAAAATTTAATAAAAATTGCATAAATAATAAAAATATATTTAAAAATTTAAAATTTATAATCTGAGCAGTATATAATATAAAATATATATATACAATATTATACAATATTATTATAATACTTACAATATTGTTCATTCATTTCTAATCTTTAATTTATTAATAATTAATTTATTAATAATTTTTATTAATTTATTTTGAAAAGCAAATTATATTTATGTATGTGGATTAAAATTTTATTAACAAATTTTATTAACTCTGCAATTAAAATGTTTTACATTAATATATCATATTTAAAATGAAGATTAATAAAATTATGAATATTGTCTTTTCCTTTTTCTTGTTTTTTTTTATTAAAAATATATGGAGTTTATTTTTTTATAGGATATGCCTTTCTCAGGAATTGTACATAAAAATGGAAAATGGATTGGTCAAGGATATGCATTTTACATTTTTGATTTAATTAGTTCGAAATTGAATTTCACATATACTATTATTCCACCAAAAGAACATATTTTGGGTAATGAAAGTAGTGGTATTCTTGGATTACTCTACGAAAAAGTATCATTTTAACAATTTTTTATATAATAAAATAAAAAAGATAAGGTAATTAATTAATCATTGCAAAATTTTATTTCATCATAGAAAGTAGATATAGCTGTTGCATTTCTTCCTATGTTACCGGAAATGCGACGATATTGTTCGTTCAGTACTTTATTAGATGAAACAAAATTAACTGCTGTAATGAAGAGACCTCAGGAATCGGCTACAAGTTCTGGCCTATTGGCACCTTTTGAGAAAACTGTTTGGTTATTAGTTTTAACATCATTAATTTTTGTGGGACCAATTATCTATCTTTTTGCTAATATGAGGTTCTTAAAAATTTTTCTATTAAATAATTTTTCATTAATAAATATAAATATTTAATTAAAAATTATTTAACTTTTTTTAATATTTCTAAAATTTTATATTGAAAAATAAACTATTATTTTATAATTGTAATAATTTTTTAATATAGAGCAAAATTATGGCATGATCCGACTTCTGAAAATTTCAGTTTGTCTTCTTGTTTCTGGTTTGTTTATAGTTCACTTTTGAAACAAGGAACAAATATTATTGCTATAACAGGTAAAATATTAACAATTTTAAATTTTATCAATTTATCATTACAATTTCAAATAATTGTAATTTTGTGAAATTGCAGATTCAACGCGAATGCTTTTTGCCACTTGGTGGATTTTTATACTGATTTTGACATCTTTTTATACAGCAAATCTTACAGCATTTCTTACAAGACCTCAATTTACACTATCTATTAGTTCTCTAGAAGACATTGTTCACAAAGAATATAATTGGATCACTTACAAAGGACGCATAGTTGATTTTCTCCTTTCTCAAGTAAGAATTTTAAGTACTTTTAATATTTTATAGAATAAATTTTGTAATAAATAAAATATATATATATATAATATATATATATAAATATATATATAATATATATATATATATATTATATATATATATATAATAAATTATTTTTAGAATCAGCAAAATGACTTAAGTTTATTGAACATAAGCAAACAGCAAGGAAAAGGAATTTTCAAATATTATGAACCATCAAGATCTATTTTAGAATTAGTTAGTACAAGTATGTATCAAATAATATAAGATATATGTAGATAATCTGGTAAACATGAAAAATTATAAAAATAGATGATGCATAATTTTTCTTATTTGATTCTTTTTTTTCTTTTAGAGAGACTTTTTTTAGAAGAGACCCATTATTTAGAATCTTTAATATTCAAGGATTATGTGAATAAGACTCGCGATCATTTAGAACATAATTTACGTTGTACATATGTTATAATGCCTGGTAATATTTTAGTAACTAGTCGTGCCTTTGGTTTTTCTCATGGCTCTACTATTGAAAAATATATCAATAAAATGTAAGTTTTAATTTTTATCTAATTTATTTAATTTGAAAATAAAAATAACTGCTTATTATTTTTAATAATTTATTTTTAATAAACATCCAATCATATATAGAATCAATTTTCTATATATTAAAAACTTTTTAGACATTATTTATTATTGAATTTCAGGTTATTAAGATTAAGAGAAACCGGTATTACACAATTTAAAAAAAAAGAAGATCTTCCATTAGCTGAAATTTGTCCAGTCGATCTCCGTTCAACTGAAAGACAATTGCGAAATACCGATCTTCTTTTGACATACAAAGTTGTCATAGGTGGATACACAATTGCTACAATTATTTTTTTATTTGAATTAATTTACGCGTGTATATCTTACCGATTACAAAATAGTAAAAAAAAAATATGTCTTCCTTGTTACGTTCTAAAAGAAAAAATACAAAATCCTTTAAATAACAATTTTTCAAACGAAAAGTGTATTATTATGTTAAAAAAAAGTCTACCAACAATTTATCAAAATCATAAAAATGTTTTGATACAAGGAAAACGACAATTTATCAATGGAAGAAGTTATTATGTAATAACTGATCCAGTCGGTGATCGAAAATTAATTCCTATTAGAACTCCTTCTGCTTTTCTATTTCAATATACAACTTGATTATAGAATTAAATAATATAAGAATATACATTTAAATTATTTTATAATAATATATTAAACTTTTAATTATATGTTTAAAAATTATAATTCAAACAAATTAAAAATTATTAGTTTGTGTTTTGTAATTTGTTTGATTTTATAAAAAGTTTATTTATAACATATGTATTGTCATAATAAATTACATTAATAAGAACACAATAAAACATAATATGCATATGTATTGTCATAATAAAACAATTGTATGATATATACATTAATATAATTCAATATAGTATAAGATATAAGTAATATAGTACAAGTTTCCTATATTTACATTGATTCAATTCTCTTCTTTGTTTATAATTGTTTAATTAAAATTTATGCTATTATTAAAATTATTTTTATTAAAAACTAATGTTAAAATCAGATTTTTAAAATTTTTAATTTATGCTTTATTTTTATGCTTAATTTTTTACTTATACAACAATAATATATAATTTAATAATAATAACAATAATAATACTATCATTATTACTGTATGTGCATATTCAATAGCGTATTTAAATATAAAGTTTTTTTTTTATTTAAAATTTTATGAATTTACAATTAAATTATAATATTCAACACAGTTTATTTTTTGTAATTGATTCCAAAGTTTTTTTTTAATAATTTTTTTAAAATTATTTTTACTATTCATTTTCTAATATAATTATATTCACATAACCTCTTTTACTTATTACAAATCTTTTATTTTCATTTTTATCAATTTGCATATTTATTTATTTTTTTTAAATCAATATAAATATAAGCATTATGATCATTCTAAATTCATTTATATTTTTCTTTTATAATATATATATTTCGAATATTTATATCTTTATTTATTACAATTATAATATTTACACATATTATTTATACATAATCATTAAAAAAATTGTCTATATTTATATTTAGATCAATTTTTTTCTTTAAAAAAAAAAAAAACGTTAATTATATTTCATCTTTTAGATTTATTACATAAAATATCAAAATAAGATTCCATTTTCACTTGAAAGTCTCTTAATTTGTAATTCTTTATATTACAAATGTACCAAATATACCAACCATAAAAAAAACATTCTGAACATTTATCTTCGTGAATACGAATATAAATCTTTTAATAATAATGTAATTCTTTAAATAAATGAAATCTATAATAGAACAAGTTTATAATATAATAAATATGTTTATCTATTGTCGCCTTAAGAGATTAGATTATAAATAAGATAAAGTTATATAAAAATATAGGGAATTCTGATTTTCGTAACAACTGATTGATTAATTTCTCGTATTATTGGTAATACTGAGTTTAAGATTAAAAAATAAGCAAGTTAGTAAACAATGCAAATAGTAAACTGTACGCTCAATTTACTCAAGCATTTTTGTTTTTTATTTTTATTATTTTTTCTTAAAAATTGTAGATAGTTCTTCTTATTTTATATTTTATTTGACGAAAAAAAAATTTTTTTTATCATTTAAGTTAATGAGTGCGAGATAATTATTTAAAAATAATATATTATTTTTTATTCATTATTTTCAAATTACATGAAATTTTTTTTTGAAATTTCTAATGAAATTTCTAATTTTTATGTTTTGTAGATATTAATAATGAAATATTTTTCAGAAAAGAAGAAACATGGCTGAGAAAGAAATCTGTGGATTTTTAGATGTCAAATATTGTGGTAGTAAATCTAAAGTTCATAAAGTTAAAAAGAGAACACTGGGTCCTTGGAAAGTTTGGAAAAGACATTGGTGTTCCTTTCAAAAGCTTAATTCTGAACTAGGCATTAAAGTACATCTTGATTATTGCATTGGCAATGATAATAATTCATCATCAAATGATAAAGAAAATTTCATAATAATACCATTGAATGCCGTTATTTGTCGTACTCAATCTAGATCTAAACAATTTGCTTTTGGTATATTTCCTATTAAAGAAAGGAAACCATTACTTTATTTAGCTGGTAATTCAGAGACAGAATCACAACGTTGGATGGCAAACATTAGACAACTATTAAAACCTAGAAAACTTAAAATTATAACAGGATCTTATAATGTCTCTATGGTTGATAATTCACATTCTAAGGCATCAGGGTTGACAGGTATTTAAATTTTTATTTATATAAAAATTTATATTTTCTAATATTAATTATTAAAGTATTGTTCAGGATTATATGGTGATTTGATAACCAATAGATTAGGAATTATGATAAAAGATGTTCATTCAGGTGAAATAATAGAAAATTTTGATTGGGAAGAATTAAATCAGTTTCATTTAGTCACAGCAGGACGACCAGAAGATGTTAAATGCATTTGTGTTATTCATACGACAAAAAATTTTCGTGCTGGAATTGGTGAATTACATTTGTTTTGTTTAGAAGCTTCCAAATTATTGCAAGATTTGGTAACTCAGGGTCGTGGTCCAAGACACAAACAAATTAATAGAAAGCCTTTAAGCTTAAGTGAAAGTGATATTAGAATAGTATCTCATGATGAACATTTGCAAAATTATTCAATAGCAAATAAAAAAATGGAATTGAATATATTAAATGAAAGATATGAAGAAATAAGTTGTAAAGTACTTAATAAATTAACTGAGAATGTCTATCAATCAGAACCATATAATTATTATCATATTAGAAAATTTTCTGATATTTCTCTAACTTCTGGAATTTATGAAGAAATATCTGATGAATCTAGTAAAAATGCAGCAGCTACTTCAAGTTTTTATATAGAGCATTTTTTTTATAATCATTCATCAGAAGAACCCCCACCTTTGCCTCCACGACAAAGATGTGCTTCAGAGTCTATGAAAGAAAGCAGGTTTGCATTTATTTACTTTTTTTAAAATTATTAGTAAAATTGTTTAATATAATGTATTACATTTTTTATTACATATATATATGTATTTTTAAGGTTGCCAGATGTTCGAGTTTCTGGATCCAATAGTTTATCTTTAACATCTCATAGAAATTCTATAAAAATTGAAAAAAATAATTTAGAATTTCAAAGAATAATGGATGAATCTAATTATGTTCCTATGTCACCTCGATTAAAAGATATTACATTATTAGAAATGCAAGCAACAATGCAAGAAAATGATTATGTTATTATGCAATAGACAGGACATCAAATGCAGTTCAGTGAGAGATCAATTGATATTTTCTAATATTTTCTTTTTTAAATTTAAATACACATACATTTATATATATGAAAGAAAATATAAAAGCTAATACATGATTGAACTTAATTCGTTTCTATGCAGAGAAGAGCTTAATTCAAAAACTAGTTTAAGCATCATTGAAAATTATTTGTACAAAATTTCATGTATACTTTATTCAAAATTATAAATTTGTACATATGCGAGGCTTGCGTTTTCAGAACTGTATTGGAGCGCATGTTGCAGCTTACCTTTATTGCTTATATTTCAAATATGGCAGAATTTATTTATTTTTCTTAATATTAAATATTCTTTCACACACGCATGTGCGCGCACGTACATTCATATGCATACATAATCATAATTAAAATTCCTAGATTTTATATTTTTTTAAATTAATCTATAATTGATAATCTGTATTTTGAACCTAAGCCGTGATTTGTAAAAATATCAAATTCTTCACGATTTAAAAGAGCTCCACGTACATCATCCAAAACTATCATTTTTGGATATCTATAAATAAAATAAAAAAAGACTATTATAATTTCGTGATAATAATAATAATAATAATAATAATAATAATAATAATAATAATAAACACATTATATATATATAAAAAAGGATGGTAATATAGTTCTCAGTTTTATAATTTTTTTTTTAAATTGTAATTTGTAATTTGTAATTGTTCTAATTTTTTACATAATTATACTTCATGATGTGTGATAATACTTCTTTCATATAATTTAATAGATAAAGCATCCATTAGATGTCTTTATTAAATATGAAAATGAGATATATAGACACCAATTTTACCAATTACCAGCAAGAAGCCATAATACCATTCTTTTCTCTCTATATATATTTGATATTTACATTATAATATATATAAATATATACATGGTTGTAAGATATTTACATTATAACATATATAAATATATAAATTATAATGTATGTAAATATATAAGCAGCATTTAAGCAGATTAAGGAAATATATATTTACCCATTATTACTACATCTTTCCCAAGCTTTTGCTAAAGACATTCTAACTAAATCTTCTGTAAGACATTCAACAGCCTAAAAACATTAAAAAAAATATATAGAAAATTTTTTAATAATTTTTAAATAGAATAAAAATAAATAAAATAATTCATACTCGCATTATCATTCGACTAGCCGCACAATGTACGACAGTGGGTACAATTTCTTCAGAAATTAGCTTAATACCAATTTCTCTAGCAGTTTCACAAACAAAATCATAAAATGGTTCTAGTTTCCTTTCAAGTTCCAATACTGTAATTTTCGTATTTGCATATTCTCTATTTTCTTTTCTTTTTTTTAGTTCTTTTTTATTTTCTAATGTAACATCAATATTTACCACATCAATTTCAATATCTAACTCAGTAGAGTGATATGAATTACAATCAACTAAATTATCATTTGATTGACATGGATTAACTTGAAGCCATTTACAAAATGTATCAGGCTCTGTACATGTAGAAACATACTTAGTAATTGTTGAATTAGGCAAACTTTTCTGTTGTTTTATTGACCGAATATTAAAATTCGGAGAAAGAGGTGTATAACCATGCAATCTTGCCCAAATCATTATTTCTTTAATGCTCCATAATTCTTCTTCTGTAAATGGTTTTTTTTTTAAAAAACACCATATCATTTTTGCTCGGTTCCATTCACAAGCATTTCGCTTTGTTATAGTGTATCTAAAGAATTCTTCTTCGCTTACACAAGCATAAGGATGTAACCGTCTATAATCAGAGTCGGAAGCGTCTCGAGTTATTATAGGCATTCTTCTAATAATAAATCGTAATAGGCCTTGAATATTTAGAATATTTGCAGTTTCAATTGTCCGAAAAACCTCGTCATAAAATTCTTTTTTACTTTGAATTTTATATTTATCCTTGCCTAAAGTGATTTTTTGACGTAATGCTTTTGATTCTTTTATCTCTTCATTTTTTATTTTTAATATTTGTTCAGTAACTGAATCCTTTTCGAAATTAGGCAAAATATTATTTAAATTTTTTTTATCTGCTATTTTTAACACTGGTACATTTGAATTTATATTTAAAAGAATACTTTTAGAAACTTTGAGTTTTAATCCTTGTTGTACTTTTGTTCCATTAGTATTTCGTACTTGAATTGTAGTTTCTGAACCTAAAGGTTTTTTCAATAAGCTAATACCGCGAGAAGCAGATAAATTTAAATTTTTCGATTTCGTTAAATCATTATTATAATTATCATCCATACATGGAATTGTAATATCCACAGGAATTGTTTTATTGTTCTGAAGAACTAAGACATGCTTATTTCCAGATGGTTCAAACAATGGAGGAATGGAAATTTCCAAAGGACGAAGATTCGAGTGAACTTTGGAACAACTCAATGGAAATACTTTCAATGTGCCCTTATTAATTTCATTTAGCGAAGGTATACTTGTGTTAATTAATTCTTCTTTTACTTTTAAATTACTTAAATCTCCATTCATTGAGAGTTCATTTGCTACTATATTATTATTTTCAATACTTTCTTTTTTATTTTCTTTTGATTGACACTCTATGATAGTTTTATCCAAAGATAAATCAGTTGATGCTATTAATGAATGATCAATAGTTAAATTTTTTTCAGAATTATTTAAGTACTTTGAACCACAATAATCATGATCAAGTTCTATATAAAATAACAATTTTTTCGTATTAATTAAATCTTCGCTAATTTTTATATCCCTTGAAGATTCTTTTTTAACTAATACGTCACAGATCTTATCTGTTAATTTTAATTTTTCATTTATATTGTTACTAGTGAAATCAAATATAGGGTTAATATCTTTGTCATTTTCTAATTTTACTTTGCAATTATATTTGATTTCGTTAATATCTTTATCTATAAATTTACCCGTATTTCGTTTAGAATCTCGGGAGTCTGCATAAATCCATATATCGACAAGTGTCTCAGATCCTAAAGTTTGTAAACCAGTATAAGTACGATCTAGTTTCAAATAATGAATTATATCCATTGGTTTATTGAGAGCACTTTTAAAATGCAATTGTACTCTTAATGGAAATTCACCCCAACCACGTCTTGATAGACAAAATGGCGTTGATGTAACTTCCACAACATCATTGGGTCTATAACTAGGATGTAAAAAGAATCTGACTTTACTAACAAAATCATTGATATCAGGATTTTCCTTATTTCCTCTAACATACATTGTCCATTTATGACTAGCTGCATCTTCTCTCCATTCTGGGGGAATCCATTTTGAAATATTTCCAATAATTATACGTTTTCGTATCTTGTGTCTAATACCTCTTGATGGATATTGAGACTCTGGAATTCCACTTTTTGGTGGAATATATCGAGGAATTTTCTTTGGCCTTAATTCTTCATCTGTTTCATTACTTCTTTTCTCTAATCGACAATGCTCAGAAGTTTCTTCTGTTTTTATTGTAGCATTGCCAGTGATATTAAATGGAGATATTGAAATTGATTGTGATGTATTAAAATAACTTTCACTTGATGTTGATATGGGAATATTTAACTTATCAGATATCTTTGGTGATTTACCAATTAATTCTTTTATTGCAGGATGAATTTGAGTTTGCTTTGTTTCTCCATTTTGTGAATTTTGACATTGTTTACGATTATAAAAATCTGCAACAATAACATAACGCAATAAGTGAAGAATTTTTGTTGCTCTGTGTAATCTTTCTTGTATTTCTAAAACTTCTTTTTCTTTTGTATTAATTTCTTGAGAAAATTCCTTTTCAATAATAGCATTTATTTTCTTTGCAGTACTGCTTCGTGCTAAAATGAAATAAAATGAATAATAATAATAAAGTAAAATGCAAATACAAAGAAATATAATTAATTTATTAATTAATACAAATAAATACACTTTATTAATTTAATTTATAATATTATTGTTAGAAAATAGTGATCAATGTTAAAACAAATGGAGTATAAATAGGTTAGATACAATAGAAATTCAAATAGAAGTATCATATAAATTTGATCAAATATTCGATATATACCATTTTCTTCATAAATTCGTTGATGTTTTTCATTACTTGCAGCAGATGGCCCGTAATCGGGATCTTGATCTTTTAAGGCACTCATTTACCATACTCGTTTTCGGACATATAATAATTAAATAGAAAAATGTTTAAAACCTATTTTTCCGTAAATAGGCAATATTTTACGTGTAATAAAAAAGTTTTTCCATTATTACTAACATCAATTTTTTATCATGATATTTGTCATAACTTAAATAATGAACATGTGCTCCGTACTTTATTTTAAAACACCCTTTAAATGGAGGGTTGCGCTTCTAAGTGCCGATATTATTTTCTATAAACAAATAATAGAGGTTATATTTTCTATGAAATTTTATTTTAATTAATAGTAATAATTAGTTTGAAAATACGAAATTTAATGCATATTTAATAAAAATTATTTTACACATATTATTAAAAATATGATATCATAGTGACAAATATATACATACGTATATATATCATGGCTTAGCTATCCATATGTTATCTTACGTACTCATAATGTCGTTAAAAATTTTAAGGAAGTATGACAACATATGTGAAGTATGTTATTAATAGTATACATACGTAAAGTTAGCTTAGTAACAACAGGTGTGCTACATAATAAAAAAATTTGATGAACTTTTTTATTATTTCCCTAAGTATTATAAAAACTCTTAAATTTTACCATGTCTATCGTGTCAAGATATATAAAAGAAACTTTATAAGAAGAATATTTTTTTAAATTTTTGCATTTCTAAAAATTTACTTTATTGATTTCTATTTAATTATTAAAAATATGTGATATTTAATCAATAACATAAAAATTAAAAAAAATCCAAAATATTTACTTAAGTATACATTTTGTGTTTTTTTAAGACAACTAATAAGTATTTGATGTAGGGATTTTGACGACTTAAAATAGGGAAAATACGATGCGATAGATTGGTAGTGGATAACCTGGTAGTGTGTGCAAGTGTAGTCATGGCTGTCTGACAAAACATTCGAAATAACAAGAATTAATGTAGTAGTTGGTTATTAAAGCTATCATGTCGCGTTTCTTATGCAGCGCAACACTATTCTGATTTAAATTCTGAAGAGTTTATTAGTGACATAGTAATAAAACTTCCATTCAAATCAACATACTTCGAGGTATACTTTGTAGATATCGTTGAGAATAATAATAAATAAGTGGATAGTAATTGTGGATCAGGAAGGAAATACGGGATTCAAAGCGCAGTGATCGTGAGCCTACGAGGTTCTTTTCTAAAATCTTGTTAAACGAGCGTCGCGTCTAACGACCACCGACGATCGATTACGCAAGATGACCATTCTGTCGAAGAAGAAGACGAACGCCTCAAAAGATAGACGAGAAGGAGGCAGCACTTCCGAAGTCGATGTTCACGGAGTGCAAAACGAGCATAACTCCGGATCCATCACACTACCTAATAGTCCATATCAGGTGAATGAATATCCTAATTGCAGCATCTGCTACTCGCACAATACTTGCATAGTAATTGCAAGAGCGATCCTTAAACGACCTTTTGCGAACCGTGACAGGTACGTGCAGCGAACGGTTTCGCGGTCGATCTACACGGGGTTCAGACCGATCATGGATCTGGTTCTATCGTTCTTACAGGAAGCTCGTATGAGGTAAGAAATATAAAAGCTAGTATTTTTTAAAAATATTCTTCTAATTATCTTTAAATTCAATTTTTATATTAATTTTCAATTGTATAATTAATTAATTATTAAAAACATATTCACATGAAAAATTATTTTTCTTTATTTAATTAATTATAAAAATAATTTATAAATATATAATTTATAAAAATATAATTATAATTAACTATGCATAATTTTTCATGTTTAATAAATATATATTATTATTTATTCAACACTTATTTTATATGTCCTGGCATTAAAGACAAGTGTAGATCGTCGAGAAGATAAACATTTTGAAGAAGGAAGTGGTCCCAGTCATGGTAAACGCCACAGACAACGGGCAAGTCCACACAGGTATGATTTTTATAAAAACCATAAATAATTAGAATTTCAAAACTGTTTCATATAATTATAATGTCTATTAATTTATAAATTTATATATATATATAATATATTCTATATTATATATGAAAAATTTATTATTTTTATTATAAATTATTAAAGGTTATTCTGAAATATTATATTTATATTCATAACATTTATATATTTTTTAATTTATATACTATACTATTTATGAATTTTTTAAGTACTTATTTCAAGTATTTATTTAAATAGAATATTTTTTTAGTGGTTGCATTGGAAGAAATTCACGTTCGAAACGTGAAAGAGAAAGAGACAGAGGTCGAGAAAGAGATAGAGAGAGAGAAAGAGAACGTGAAAGACAAGCTACACCTCCTGCTGCATCTTGCAGTGGCTTACAAAGTACATATTTGTATCATTTTTTTCTATTAATGTAATAAATTTATCACATAATATTGAAATATTATTGAAATTATTGAAATATTTTTTTAATAAGAAATATAAAATGATAAAAGGAAATAATAAAACAATACAATTTATAATTTAGCTACAGATGGTGGTGTCATAGCTAACAATCGAATGGCTATTGTTGGAGCTGCTGCAAATATAGAACATGAATTAGCTAATGGTTATAATAGTGGTGATGAATATACTGGCAGAACTGGGAACAATTTAACTTTAGCTGAATGGCAAGAGGTTAGTTATATGATTTAAACATTTAAATATTTTATTAACAAATATTAAACAAATTTTAAACAAATATTTAATGATAAAAATATATTGTTTTTTTATAGCGAGATAGGTGGTTTGAAAAACGAATGCGAAAAATGGGATTTATTGTTAAAAAAATGGGTGAAGATGGAGCATGTTTATTTAGAGCGGTTGCTGATCAAGTTTATGGTGATCAAGAAATGCATGGTGTAGTTCGGAAGCATTGCATGGATTATATTGTAAATATATTTTTATATTCAATATAAAAAAATGATGGAATTTTATTTCACATATATATAATTCATTAATTACATAATATAATTTTCTAGGCTTCCAATCAGGAATTTTTTTCTCATTTCGTAGCGGAAGATTTTAGCACATATGTAGATAGGAAACGACAAGAATATGTACATGGAAATCATATAGAGATGCAAGCAATGTCTGAAATGTATAATCGTAGCATTCAATTATATTGCTACAGTACTGGTATGTAATATATACTTAATATATGCTTTAGCAAAATAAATTTTTTTGTACATTTAATAATATTATTTAATAATATCATAATTATATACAGAACCAATTAATATTTTCCATACAATGGTTGAAAGTGATAATGAACCGATACGATTGTCTTATCAACGTGGTAGTCATTATAATAGTATAGTAGATCCATATAAAGCTACAATTGGTGTTGGTCTTGGTCTACCATCATATAATCCTGGAGCTGCAGATCGACAACTTATATCAGATGCAGTTCGTCAAAGTGAAGAATTGCATATTGAACAAGTGAAGATTATAATTGATTTTTATATTTAAAATCATTGTAAACTTTAAATTTCTACAATAAACAAAAAGAATAATTATTTTTATGTATAGACGATGCTAGAAGATAAAATAAAAGCAACTGACTGGGAAGCAACAAATGAAGCTATAGAAGAACAAGTTGCGAGAGAAAGTTATTTACAATGGTTAAGGGATAATGAGATGCGAAAAGCTGTAAGTTCCATATAATTTTTATGTTATCTTACACTAATAGAACTAAAGAATTATTTTGTAATTAGAATTATTTTGTAAAGCGATCAGCTAGTAGCAGCAGTACAAGTACGGTAACAAGTGCGCAACACAGTCACGCGCATTTTCACTCTCATGGAGGTCGTGGTCAACAACGTAGCCACACTTCTTCTCCAACCACGACTCAAACTAGCCAAGATAATTTGCGTAATTCACCAAAAGTCCGTTTTGTACTAATGTTACTAAAACAATGTAATTTATATATTATGTTTTATGTTTTTTAATTTATAATTTCAGATAAATGATTCGGTAAGATACAATAAAAGATCCCCACAACACCAATCAACTCAAGGATCTACTATGTCTCATCTTGCCTCAGATTTTGAATCTAAAATTTCTCAGGAACCCGTGCCAGGTAGTAGTAAAGAAGCTCATACTTCACCGGATATTTCGTTATTCAATCGTCTTCCTCCTGAAGTATTTGGTAACTAAAATTAACGAATATATTAAATAATAGAAAAAAATAAGTAGTTTCAAATGTTTTAATGAAGACAAATAATTTTTTTCGTAAAAATGTGTTTTTATATTATTAGGCTTAACTGATTGGGAAGACAGTGATATACTTTCACAAGTTTTGGCTACATCACAGCAAGAATACTTGGACAACTTGAAACAATCACGGAGTTCTGCCTCCTCTGCAAATGATACTAATAATATATTAGATTCCAGTAATAGTTAATTTTTTTAAAATCTTTATTGATAAAGTTCAAATGAATAATGAAGTAAAAATATATGCATTTGTATGCAGCGTTTTTCATAGGATGTGATATATCCGAAAGATAAGATAGTTCTAAATCAAAAAAATGAAGCAATTCTTAGTGTTATCACATGGTCATTAATCATTGAGAATCATTGACAATTATGTTGAATGCATGCCTAATAAACTTAATTATTAGTTGCAAATCGTGTCATATTGATTTCTATTACAATCATTGTGTACATCAAATTTGCGTTGAAGTATATATTTATTATATTTTTAAAAAAATTGGATTGTAATTTTATCAAATATTATCATGATATATTCATAAATTTTGAATTTTGAATTTAGAATGCGCTGTAATAATGTAAGTTGAATATTTTGTAGAAATATTCACAAAATCAATATAAAAAAAAAATATCAAATATTCTTATTTGATACTATAACTAATATAAATTTATTAAGTTTATTAAGGATGCATTTATTTTTCTGCTTCAATAAAAATATAATTGAGAAAAATGATCACGTAAAAGCATCAAGAATTGTTTTTTTTTTTTTTTTTTTTTTTTTTTTTTTTTTTTTTTTTTTTTTAGTTAAGATAATTTTTTGGTTTAATATGAATTTGACAATACATCTTATGAGATACTCTGTACATACTGCAGTATCATCTAATTCTGCATTGCACTAGGGTATAAGGTGATTTGCTTTTTTCATTGGAAGTAAATGTTTGGTCAACATAATCGTCGTTCAATTCCATTCAGAATTGTCGATGTGTGCACGAGTATTCTAAAACTGAAGAGTTCATACATTGATCTAATGTGTACATTTTTTAAATTAGAGTAGCCATATTGTTTTGTCAGCTATGTTTTATCTTATTATGGTCAAGATATTTTTTACGATCAATTCTTGAAAAATAATTTTTTTTGTCATTGTGTCATTTTATCATTTATAATAAATTTTCTGCGTGTTCTTGAATACAACGTTTACTATCATGAACTATGCAATTCAATCAGATCAACTACATCATCATATTTTTCTTTCGTGATATAATATGATACATCTAAACGCTTTAGGAAAAAAATCTTTATTGCGTTATTTGTAAAAAAGACGAATAAAACTACTACATGTAATTTAATGCCCCAATTTTCCCTACCTTTGCATATGTGCTTTCGTTAATATGTATAGAATGTTTGCTAATGAATTTTAGAGATTTTAAATAGCATTAAAGTAATACTTTATAAATTGTGAGCAAACAAAATGCGTTTTTGTAAACACTTTTTATGAATGATAATAAACCCACAATCTATGCACGTCATATTATTGAAATAATTAAATTTAATTTATATATCACAAATTATAAGATTTGTAGTTTATATAATTTCATTTAATTTATAATATCACACCAGAAAAAATTCCAAAACTAATTGAATCAATAAATTATTATACATTTTTTAATAATTTTTTTATAGGAAACAAATATATATAATTATATTATAATATTTAATAATATATTAATTATAATATTTGTTTGGATATAGATATTTTTAACGTAAAAAAAAATTCAAAATAGAATGATAGTTTCGAAGTTTTATTTATATTGGTGTATCATAACAAATCTATTAATGCTTGATAGTCGGTAGTTATATTTACCTGCAAATTTATAATTAGATTCAATCTTTGTTATTTCTTATAATTTTTATTAAAAATGTCCAAACATATAAATAATTATATATTTGAAACTCTATTAGGACAAGGCACTTTTGGGTATGTATTTATGTTACATTTTATTTAATTTTTTTATTTTTTTATTCTCGTTTTTAGATCCGTTTATTTAGTACGACGAAAAAAAGATTCTAAACCATTCGTAATTAAAGAACAAATTTTTGATAATGTAAATGCATTACCTTTTAAGGTAAGAAAATTTCTAAAATAAAATAGATTATATTTATATAATAATAATTAATTTAATAATTTAAAAAAATTATATTTTTTTAATGTTTTATTATATGAAAAATTTTCTTTGTATTTGTATTTTATTATGACTAATCAGATACATTTTCTACTTAGAGCATATTAGAAGAAGTGAAATGTTTATACACATTAAGACATCCTAATATAATAGTCTATCATGGAGCTTGGATAGAAGATAATCACTGTTACATTATTATGGAATATGCAACACGATGCACTTTGAAGGATTTATTAAAAACACACGAGACATCACTTAAAGAGGAAGTAAGAACTTAGAAAGCATAAAATATTATTTTTTTCTTCTTCATAACATACTTAATTTAATAAGATATTCAATTTAAATATTTATATAGGATGCATTATATTTATTTTCTCAAATTGTTCTTGGAGTTCATCATATTCATTCTAAAAAGATTCTTCATAGAGATTTAAAACCGGAAAATATCATGTTGACCGGTAGTCGTGGTGATATTATTAAAATCGGAGATTTTGGTGTATCGAAGAGTTTGAAAGAGTATCATTTATTGTAAAAAAAATAAGTTTATAGAATTTATATTAAATTTTTTAAATATAAATGATTTTATATAATACTATTATTATATAGATTAAAAAATCCATCAATTATTTCTTGTGCTGGATCATTTTGTTATATGGCTCCAGAAATGTTGAAAGGTGAATCTTATGATTTTAAATGCGATATATGGAGTATGGGTATTATTCTTTATGAAATGATTGCGAAAAAACATCCCTTTTCCGCTACGGTAATATTCAGTTAAATATATATAAATAATATAATACATTTCAATCGATGTAATTTGTGATTTCATTTCAGTTTTTATAGATATACTTTAATTTTTAGACTTTAACAGAAATTATAAAAAAGGTTTGTGAAGAAAAACCACGACCTCTTCCTAAAGGAACATCATCATCTGTTATTAGTCTCATATCAAAAATGTTGAGAAAACAATCATTTTATCGTCCAAAAACAAATCAATTAGTTTTGAGTCCTTATCTAGTGCCTTTCATTATTCGAATATATTTAAACTTAGGACGTGTTTTGAATACTGCTAATAAGGATAATAAGAATTTTAATCCTGAAATATTTTTAAAATTTTTGAAAGCGCAAAAAACTTTCTTAGTCTAATATATATTTAGATATGATTTATCTTTTTTTAAACATTTACTTTTTTGTTTATATTTGAATAATTATTATATGTAATTTTATATGTATATAATAAATATTTTTTTTATTAAAGTTTAATCATCATTAAATATATTTCTATATATTTTTGTATATTATTATTAATAATATTTAATAATTATTAGTCAATTTAATAGAATAGAATTATTCAAGGGACGGTTATCGAACTCGGTTTCTCTATACTAGGATCAAAAGCGTAACGACAGGAAGCAAAGACCGGAACTGCGGAATACTCGTTTCATTTCATCACATGCACCTTTTGAAAACTGTTCAGTTCGTTTTTAGTTAGAGGAATATCATACTTCTGCGTATATAAATTCAATAAATGTGTTGTTAATTTTTGAAAATCAAAAAAAAAAATATTTGAAGTTAAGAATTAATTTCTCGAGCAATTTAAAGAGCGAAATTTCATATCTTCGTAAAGTAAAATTTAAAATAAATTTAATGTAAAAAATTTTATATTAAAAAAAATTCTGATAAAAAAAATTGATAATACAATATATAAGATAAAAAATTTTTAATTATTTTCGCGATGTAATCGAGAATTTAAGATTTTTTCTAATATCTCAATATTATTTAATTATCTATTATACTTACAAAATGTGGTTGATATTAATATGTTATTGTCTTTATTGGTTGACATGTGCTTCTTCATGGTATCCCGTGAATTCAATGCTTGGAGAACAAATAGATCTTATCACTGGTATAAACAAAAGTTTTATTCCCAATTGGACTAAAAGTGTAGAAAATGAAGAGACAAAGAATGTTTTTGATACTTTTGTTACTAACAATGCCTCAACGCAATTTCCATTTAATTCCATAAATCATGATCGTGAACTCTTGGATGAAGTAGAACGTATTGAACCCAAACATTGGCCAGATATTTTATATACTCGAACAATTGTTTCTTCTACTACAGAGACACCACTATTACGAAACCCATTTTATCCACTTATATTTACTCAAAAAAATTCATCGACGCAAAGGTATTTTATAAAAAAATATATTAAAAAGATTTCTTAAAATTGCATAATTTCAAAATATATCTTTCATTTTAAGATATCCACCAATCGCAGCATCATTACCTACAGTATCAATAGATGAAGTTTTTTGCGATTTTGGATCATTTCCAGCGCAAACACTTTGTGAATGGCAAAATGGTGATAGTATACTAGACTGGGTGGCTGGAACAGGTATGGGTACCAATTGGATGGGTGGTCCATCAAGTGATTATACTACTGGTACTATGGAAGGAGGGTGTGTTTGTTTATAAATATATTTATATATATAATTTAATATTATATTAATTCAAATATAATTTAGATATGCTTTTCTTGAAACATCAAAATTGTTACAAAGAGATGATAAAACAAAAAATCTAGGAGGATTGTTACATAGTCCTCAACTAGGAAGCACTGGAGTTGTTGGAACTTGCATCATGTTTAAGTATAATATGGATGGTCTTAGCATTGCTGGTCTAAGAGTTTTACTTCATGTAGGTGTGGATGAATATTCCATTAAGAAGGAACAAACTGAAGAAATCATTCCAGAAAATACAACCATACCATTTTGTAAACCATTGGAAATTTTTGACGAACGTGTTATTTGGAATGCTCAGTATTATACTTTAGGTGTTTGGCAGCAAACTCAGATGTTATATACTTATCCCGATGTACATTCGGTAATTAGGAATTTTTTCTCGTCCTATTTTTTTATTTGAGAAAAAAGAAATCTTATTATTAATCAAAGTATTGATAAAATTAATAGTATTCAATTCTTTTAATATTAAAAGTATTATGATCATTTCATTAAAATAAGGTATTTGTTTTTAGTTGATCATCGAAGGAATTCCCGTAGATTCTACTGATCCAGCTCGTTTATATAGAGGTTACATAGCTGTAGATGATATAGATTTACAACCAGGGACTTCGTGCATCGGTTTTTGTAATTTTGCTGGTGGATTTTGTGATTGGGCTAATGATGCAGATGATGACTTCGATTGGACAATTGTAAGTTTATCAACAACTGTATATTTTTTATATATAATATAATAATATAAATGTATATACAGAGTCGAGGCAGTGGAAATCCAACAACTGGACCAGCAATGGATAGTTCGACAGATCGATTAACAGCTGGAGGATATGCGTATATAGATTCTTCTTTTCCGCGTCGACCAGGAGACAAAGCTAGACTTGTTAGCACTAGTTTTCCTGCACCAAGTGCTGATACACCTATGTGTATGCACTTCTGGTTTCACATGTTTGGTTCCGGAATCGGTACTTTAAAGCTATTGATGCGTCATTTTCGTAGTTTGGAAGCTCCGTTTCGAGAAATTTGGAGTTTGAACGGGAATGCTGGAAATACATGGTTCATAGCTCAAATTACGATCAGTTCTCTAGATGATTTTCAACTTCTTTTTGAAGCGTCTGTAGGAAACACTGGAATGGGAGATATTGCTATTGACGATATTTCTTTTGCACAAGGATCTTGTCCAGGTAGAAAATTATAAAAAAAAAAAGATTTGATTTAAAATAATAGGATTATAATCGCTTTAAATATTCGTTTATATTCGTTATATATGTATATATATTTATAGCTTTACCTCAAGTTGCTGTACCTATACTACGAGATTGTACTTTCGAAGTTGATGAGTGTGACTGGATCAATTCTCGAGATCCTGATCGAGTGGAATGGGAAAGACTCTCTATACAAGCGCTAAATCTAAGAAATCAACGGAAACCATACAGCAATGGATACATAGTGAATCGAAGAAACGAATATTTTCTTGGTCTAGGTCGTCCAAGAGAAGGATATCGATCATCCGGAGGCGGAACAGCGCAACTTGTTAGTCGAGAAATGAAAAGCAGTGAGGAACCTTTGTGCGTTACCTTTTGGTATTTCATGTTTGAATCTTTTATTGATTCTGCTGGACCAAGTTTAGGTTTGTATCTTATTGTTGATTTCTAATTATCATAATATATTTATAAAAATAATATAAATTTAAAGGAGTACTTCGTGTGTCTATACAAACAATTGAAAAATCTTCAACCGAATCTAGACCAATCTGGCAGTTGTACAATAATCAAGGACCCACGTGGAATTATGCTCAAATCAATATAAATGAAAACGAAAACTTTAACGTAATTTTTGAAGGTACTTGGGGTCCAAATCGTGCCAGCGGTAGCATTGGCATTGATGATATTTCTTTTTATATTGGCAATTGTTCCGGTAAGCTTTACAATGAATATATAATTCTATTTCAAATTAATTGTATTATTATTAAATATATTAATGTTTAGCGAAACCATCTAGTGCATCTGTGAGATCAGAAGACTGTAGCTTCGAAAAAGGATTATGCGGTTGGGAAAATATTACTTCTTCGGAAAACGAACGTACAGTCACGTGGCAGCGTGCATTTCTTACTCATCGTCCAGCTCAATTATTGGATAAAACTTTTGGAGCAACTGGAAATTTTGTTTTCTTTGATATTTTTACTACAAATAAACAATCAACAGATGTACGACTACGATCTCCTATAATACAAACATCGCCTGATGAAGAATCTGTTTGTTTCACTTTTTGGTTCGCTGCTTTTGGTGTTGAGGAATCTACAACACTACAAATTATTAAAATGAATATTGACAAAGAAATTAATAATAATGAAGAAAATAATGAAAAACAACAAGTAAGTGTAAAATTTAAGATAATGTAAATATTAAAAATGTAAATGTTAAAAATTTAAGATCTAAAATTTGATAAAAAATTAATATTTCATTTATTTTATTATTATTATATTATTATTTTAGTTATGGTCATTAACAGCAAAAGGATTTAATAATCCAAGACCTGTATGGACTGCTGCACAAGTAACGATAGATGCTCGTGTACCTTATCGTCTCATTTTAAAAGGAAGTGCTAGCAATGGAGGTTTTGCTATCGATGACATAAAATTTCAGCCTCAAAGTTGTATAAGTAAGATTTTTTTTTTAAGAAAAATGAAATAAACAAATGTATCATATTTTATTATTTTAATTTTACAGTTCGACCTGCTGCTGCTCAACCTAATAATGGAAGTTAAAATATTTTTAATTATAAAAATTCATAATTATTATCTATATTAGAATTATATTTTTATTCTATTTGTTACAAAACTTAAATAGGATAAGCTTTTGTAAATAATAAATACAAAGTTTAATTAAAAAAAAGTAATAATAAATATTTATTTGTTCAAACATATAATATTTATTAAAGAAATCTTTATCAAAGTTTATTTATTTTTTTGGAAAATTGTCTCTTAATTTCAAAAATAACAATACCAAGTGCCACACCTACATTTAAACTATCTATTCCTTTTATTAAAGGTATATTGATGCGAATACTATTTCGTTTTTTTAAGAATTTATAAGAATTAAAATTCAAACCTTCAGTTTCTCCACTTAGAATAATTACAGATTCTTTTTTTGTATAATCTATAGAATAATATGGTATAATAGGAAATTTTAACATAAATTGTCTCATCATTTTTTTATTTTTTGGTATCATTTCTTCCTCTTCATTATTATTATTCTTATCTTCACTATTCAAAATAAATTTTGATTTGAAATCTTCTGGATTAATATCAAATATTTGCAAACTTGACTGAAGTATATCAGATGAATAATAAGATAAAAATTCATCACCAAAATTGCTATCTGTTATAAAAATATTAGAATCTTCAGTAATTAGAGATGGTATTTCATCCCATGTTGGAAATGCAAGAATAGGTAGTTGAAAATGAGTACCAGCTGCACTTCTAAGTACTTTAGGATCCCATAGATCTACACATCCTATAAATATTAAATCTTTATTTATTACAAATTATTTTTTAAAAAATTATTAATATAATTTGATCATAAATCTAAAATCATACCTTTCATTAATATTAATTTCTCACAGCCTACTGCTGCGGCAACTCTCATAATTGAGCCTAAATTTCCTGGCTCTCTTATATTATCACAAATGATAGTAAGTGGTAAAGCATTATTAACAGGAATATTATTATTTACATCTGGAGTTTTAAAAATTCCTATGTAATGAAAAAAAAAATACAAATGGAATCATTTAAATGTTAAATTTAACAATACGAAACATATATATTAAATATTATATATTTAAAATATATAATATTAATACCTAATAATCCAGGAGAAGTACTTAAAGTAGACCATAATTGGATTGTATTATAAGGAACTTTATATAATTTAACTTCTTCAGGAAATTTTAATGATGCTATATTAGTTGGATCATTATAAATTATTACACTTGGAATTGCACCAGATTTTAAGGCATCTGCAATTAGTCTTTGTCCTTCTAAGATTATTTCATTGTTTTTTTCTCTCTTTTTTCGTGACTTTAATTTAGTCATTAAAGATCTAAAACAATTAGAAATTTAAAATAATTTGTTTTATTTTACATCATAATTTTGCAATTTTTTCTAAGATTATAATGGAAAATAAGTAACATACGTTATAATTTTATCATTTTCTTTAAGTTTCATAAATTTATTCTTTTTTACAGTTATTTCAATTTCTTTATTTTTTGTTTCTTGGGAAAGTTTTATTCTTTTTGATTTTCTTGTAGAGACTCTTCTTTGTCTAGAAATTTCTGATTTAGTAGTATTACACTCATAAAGTTCATCTTCGTTAATAATTGCAATTGGTTTTCGGCTAACCCATCTTGCATACGTCCGTGTTATATTTAAATTAAGTATGTTAAATGTTTTCACATATCGAAATGATTGAATATTATTATACATAATATTTAGAAATAACATAATTATTAATGTACTTTAATTATATTTTTATTAATAATTTATATTTACTTTAATAACAATACTAACTACATAATTTTTTATTAATTGCATAAATCACTGAAAAAATATATTTTAATAAAATTCCATAAATATTTTTTAAAATTATATTATGTTCTTTCAAATTATATTCTTTAAAATTAATTATATTATTTATATAAATTAACTTACATATATACGTAATTATTTATTTTTCATTTAAAATGTTCAAAGATAAAAATAATAATGTGAATAGAAAATATGATCTCTCTTAAAATTTCTCAATAAAGATGTAAACCGATAGATGTCGACACTTGTCTTGTCGATAACGTTTTTCTATAGGAGTTATTTATATACACATATACGCACAGTATTATTTAAAATGTTAATTTATTTTATTTTTATTTATTAAGTAAAATAAAATAAAAACTATTAAAATCTATACTATATTATTTTGAAAAAAAATAAATTAAATTTTTACATTGATGAATCTTTTCATTAGTTTTATATAATTCAAATTCCATGTTTGTACATTTACATATATTTATGTAAGTATTTATATATAAATATTAAATTTTGTTTAATGTGTTTATTATTACAATACGATTTTTGTATCAAAATTATTTTATTATAAATAAATTATATTTTTTAAATAAATACTAATAAATACTAATAAATTAACAAATTACAAGATAACTTGAGAAAGAAATAATGTATAATATATGTGATTAAATAAATTATTTTATTATATTAAGTATGAATTTATGTTGGGATAAAGTAATTAATGTAAAAAATTACGAATTTAATTTGCCATGGTTTATTATCATAGTTATATTTTCAACATAACAAATATATATTTTCAACATAACAAAAATATAGTGCAAAATAAAGAATTATAGGACAGGATATTTGAAGCATATTTTCTCTAATTTATTAATTAGAATTTCAAAAATGTAAGGATCTAAGTACCAAATATAATAATTAAATATTAAAATTCAGAGTAAATAAAATAAATCATTAGTGTACATAATTCTTATGAATTTACATTAGAAAAAATCTGATACTTTGATCCATACATCTTTTGTATCTTAAATTAATTCATTTAGTTTACATAAATATACTATTTCTAACATCATTCAAGATATTATGTTCACTTTTTGATAATTTCATATGCATATATGTTTATATGTTGTACTTAAAATACTTAAATATTTAAATAACATAATTTTTATATTAAAATAATAAAATTAAGATAAAAATAGTTTTTAGTCTGTATCTAGAGAGATTTCAACCAGTTTATAGTTTCGGATATTAAGCATTTGCTATTAAAAAATAAATTTGATAAATAATTTATCCTTTGAAATTTGAATTAATAAATGATGAACATAGTATAGTAATATAATAAACATAATTACATATATTTATGTATTTTGATATGCATGTATGTGTGTGTGTATATGTATTCTCTGTTATATATGCAGTATACGCATGTATATTCAAATAGGTGTATACAAGTAAAAAGTATTTATAGTCAAATATTAGAACCACAATTGGTATCAAACTGTTCTATATAATTTCTGAATTTTTTTGGTTTTTGTATCATCATAGGAGCTGAAAGTGATTAATTCTCAGCATAAGATATGAATTAAGCCACATAACCTACTTCATTTTTTATTATACGATTACCAGAAATATTTATATTTATTGTCTTTATGTAATTATAACCCTTAAGTCTTTATTATTGGCTTGAAATTTCTTATAACAAATTAATATAATAAAGATAACTTTTTAAGATTTTTTTTTCAGATTATGTAAAATATTTTTTTTTCTGCAATAATTTGTTATTCTTGATATGTTCATTTAATAAAAATTTGTTAAAAAGTAATACAAATATTTAATACAATGTAATTTTGCAGATAATCGATAGAATGCTTAAGGGTCGAAAGTCAAATCGATTGTACGTATAATCGATGTACATCACAAAGTATATTGAAAGATATATATTCACGGTGCGTTTTCATTTTTTTAAAGAATATTATTTCTACATACAAATATTAATTACTAATATATTACAATATTCTGCACCTCATGTAAAATTGAAATCGCAGCCGCGTCGATTATACGTACAAATTACAAGAATATCTCTTAACAATAATTATTGTCTTCGGTACAGTTCCGTTATGCTTTATTATCTCTTAACTTATAAGTATTATGTATATATATGTATATATATATATATATATATATATATTTATATAATTTTCAAAATATTAGTCTTTCTATTTTATTGTCAAGTTCAAATAAGGCGGAGAAAACCAGAACACAATTGTTTAATTTCATTTCTTTACATTAAATAAAAATATCAATTATATTATTATTTTAATTATTGAATGATTTCATATCCGAAAAATAAAGTTTCTGATGAAAAAAATACTTGATAAATGATTATGTAATAATTGATTTTACTACACTTTAAGTTAATATTCTATTGTCTATTATTATTTTCAAAAAAACTAAATTAATACTAATAATGTAATTCAGATAATAGATTTTTAAATAACTTTTCTGAATTACTTCAATTCTAACTTAATTTTAATTTTATATTAAATATATTTTATATATTTTTTAACAAATATATAAATATATATTATATTAAATAATATATTATATTATAATATATAATATCGTTATATAAAATATTTAAGATTATTATAATGTTTAAATAATATGGTAAAAAAAATATAAATAATTATTCATTTTTTAAATTAAAAATTGAGTGTACTTTTACAATCTTTTCGTTATCTATATTTATATAAATTAAAAAAAAAAGAAAACAATTTATAAAGATATAAAAATTATAATATTATTCTCTGCTTTGCTCACTTAAAAGTCTATTTGTATGAAAAATTTTATATATATATATATAAATACAATATTAAACAACATTATTAATACATTTATTTTATAATTGAAAAAATAAAAACAAATTAGCAATATTCTGCTCGTGTTTTCTCCGCTTAGTGATATGAAGTTACGTCGCCGCTGTAGCGATTTTCAGAGATATAATATTAAATTTATATATCTGGAATATTTTATATAGGCGGCTTGCATGGTAATTAATTAATCTGTGCGAGTTTAAATGAATTAAGAAAATATACATTCTATAGCATTGCCAACTCAAGTCGTTCTTCTTTACGACTTTCCTTCCATTTATTGACTTATATTTATCCGGGCATAAATAATATGTCGAATAAATTGAGGCATCGCAGGGAATAGAGATCCGAAATTCGAGACAGCGAAAGCCCTAAGAGCAATTTTCGAGAACGACGGAGGAGAAACAACGAAAGTGAAAAGCCCTTTCGATAATATTTACTGTTAGTATAAACGCAAATAGTTTGCTTACGTAAATTTTGAGATGTCGAAGATTGCCAAAAAAGCAAATCCGAATCATTTACGTTCTGTCGTATGCGATCATATCAAGAGAACCGATATGTTGGTATCTTTGTTTGTGTGGGAGACATCGATAGTCCTTTGAAATATTAACGCGATAAATATTCGCGAGGCTGGGGTCCATTCCTCTGTAAATAGATTATTATTGTTATGAGAATTTATTTATTATTTAAAATATTATTATAATATTTATGGAAAATTGATATTATTAAATGATAATATTAGAAAAAAATATAATGAAATTTGTTCAATTGTTGTAATCTTATAAGATAACATTATTATTAAAATCTAGAAATTGATATAATCATAATAAAATATATAAAGTGATTGAAATAATTGTATCAATTTAAAAGAAATATTAGAGAAATATTTTATTCTAAAAATAAGTTTCTTCATTAATTTTAATAAATAGGACGCGATAAAGATTTTATTGTCATTTGTTACTCACTGTCCAAATTTGACCATTATTCGATGCATATCGTCCTTGACCAAATTCATAATTAATTTTCGTCGGGATTCCCAGTGTTGATTTTAAATATTGTTTCTGAGATTGTTGAATATTGAAAGGATACTCATTGTTTACAGAATCTTTGAAGGTAGATGTCTTTTCTGCTAGTTCTTCAGCTTTATATTGTTCCTAAAATTGTTAATTAAATAAAGAAAAAAATATCATAGAAAATTCCAAATTAAAAAGAGTATCTTTCAATTTTTTAGCGTTTATCTAACAATGAAAAAAAGTTAAAAGTTATTTGTTTTATCTTTCATTTTTATCCATAAAAATTTATTACTTTAATTTTATGAATAGTTAACATATTACAAATTTTCCGATCTATCTTATCAATCAAGATTTTTTTTATATTTTTGAATAATAAAAGAGTTTTCAATCACTAGATGAATTCTTTCTTACAACATTCATTAAAAAGATATGAAGGAATTTATTTTCAAATATTATAATATTAATTTTTTTTAAGAATTTAATTTAATTAAATAAGAAATTTTAGAAAAAAAAACATTTGTTGAATATAATTTATTTCATTTGTAATATGTTAATATCACTTATTTGATAATTTATTATTCACCTGTAATTCACGGGCCCGTTCAGCACGAAGTAATTCCTTCAAATGTTGAAAACTGCCAGCTTGCGATAAATGAGAGGGACCAACTATTGGGTTAATACGACTTTTCGACAACGGTGGATAAGAATTCATTGTTCCGAAAAAGCGCGGGATTTTATTGAAAAATCGTGGTGAGTGTCGCATTCCATTTCTTAATCTACTTGCTGGTGCTTTATGTACTATTTTTCCATAAATTGGGGCACTACCTCCTGCACGGTTACGCGGTTTTCCCATAAATTTTCCTGCATATCATTATCAAATAGAATAAATAAAATCTATTAGTAAATCTTAATATCTATTAATTGTCTATTAATTGTCGATAATTAAAAATAGTTTTATTTCAGATATAATAATTTTTTATAAAATAAAAAATATATTGTAAATTCAAGATTTTTTTATTAAAAACTTTTTTATTAAAAATTCGACTTTTATAATAGATTAAAATTATAAATCTTTTATAATTTTTTATTATTTTCTTTTAAAGATATATACTTTTTTTTTAATTGGTGATGAGTTTCTTTAATTAATTTTGAACAGTAGTAGTTCAAGTATGAAACAAATCAGGCATTATCCTAGATTATCATCATATCTTGATATCGATTTCATATAATTGTCGAATATATCTTAATATAAATGAATAATCTTAAATGAAAAATAAATATTTAAGAAAAAAATAAGTTATATAAAATGTAATGATCTAATAAAAGAAAAGAAATATATAGTTTTTCAACTTTTTTCATTTTTAATTTTTACAAATTTCTTTTTTATATAAAACTATCTATATTAAATTTCATTCAGCTTTTCGATTAAAAAAATTTTTTGATCTTAATTAAATTTACAATTGCTTACTATATGTTAATGAATACTATACGTTTATGAAAAAATATTTGACCATTTCAAATTTTCTTTATTTAATATCCTGAATTTTTTTTCTATAATTTTTTACTTACAAAATTCTATTATCCTTTTTTCCAAATAAACAGTATAATAATAGCATGGACTATGCACAACTACCATAAAATCTTACCGCGGTAATTAAGATTGGGCTTGGAGTATTCGGAATAAGATTTCCACACGTTATATGAAAATGGATCGGGATAAAGAGAGTATCCGGTAGTAGTTTTAGCAGCTCTGCTTTGTCGTTTAGTGTACCTCCACATTGCCCTCAATTCTTCGCATGTCGGCTCCGTCAGGTCAACGCGCTTCTCGGCAATGTCGCCGGTGTTCCCTGATTGTGCCGAGATCGGATCAATGTATCGTATACCGGTCACGAACGGGGTGCTTGAGTATGCTAACACAAAAGCTGTCCATACGGCCACAGTACGCATTTTCTAGAAAATAAAATATACAAATTCATATTCAAAATTCAAGATGAAAGATGAAAAAAAAAAAATTGTAGATTAATTATTTATTATAGAAAATTTTATCATTACTAGATAACGTCGAAATTTTTATAAAGATTATAAATAGATTGTAGATGTATTGAATAAATGATGTATCGAGGATAATGATATGGCTATTACAATATTTCATTGTATGAATTTGCGTTCATTGTTACAAAAAAATATTGATATATTTAAGATTATGAAATTAACGAGTAACGAAATTATAATTTAAATAACTCTTTTAAGATTTAGATAGAAGAAAAACGATATTAAAATTGAACTTTTAAAATATTTTTTTTACAATATTTCTAAATACTTGCAAAAATTTAATACATATTAAATATTTGAACATTTTTTATGAATTTTTCAGAGAATTATTTTTCGAAAGGGATGTTCTTTCTTTTAAGTCGAATTGTGAAGTATTATATATATTTTCAGTAATTGTATTAATGAAATTCAAAGAGATAAAGATTAATTCCAGAAGTTTTCTCGATTAATGAATTAATGAAAGAGTCCTTAATTGAAATTAAAATATTGGAAATAATTAAATTTTACGTTTCATAAAACTTAATTTCGTAAAAAGGAATTTGTAATTGAATGTCTATTGTCTATTAATCTAAGAAAGTTTTATAATTAACTTACTAATGGCAACTAAATCAATTTTAGCAATCAATTCAATTACGATTAATGATATTTGAGAAAATTCAATATCAAGTTCAATATAAATAAAATTACTCTCATAAATAATATATACTTTAAAAATCTAATAGGAAACTCGTCTAAAAAAAGATTTATTTGATACAATGTTATCAAATTTCTTTTTTCTAATTTTTATTTTCATACTTATAAATTAATATCGTGCTTAATTCTATTTTTTTGCATCAATTATTTAATATTATTATTTAATTATTCTTTTTACATTTAAGATCTTTAAAAAGTATGAATTTTAATTGACTTTGCTCGATAATAATCGACATAATTAAATATAAATTGATTTCTTTATGTCGTCAGATTGTGAGATATTTTCCTTTTCTTCAATATAATCTTACATCTATATCTTTGATTATTTCTAGTTCAATATATAATGGGATATTCAATTAAACAGTATTATTCTGATTCAAAATAATTTTTTATTTCTTGATTTTGATCGTATTTTTTGATCGTATTGTTGTATTGATGTCGTTAATAAAATATATATTTCAATGAGTAAAAATATATTTTTTATTAAATATTAAATTGTTATTTGCTTAATTTATTTCTCAGAATCGATTTGCAAGAATTTAAAATATTTAAAAAAGTACTTAGATAATTTTTAATTAATTTTAACAATTTTATTAATTCTTTATAAATTTTTTTTCAATATAAATACATATTAATATATTTTTTATTACAGATATTATTATAAATTAAAATTATAAAAAACAATTGAATGATTCAAGTGATATTTATTGACAATATATTTAATAATGAAACGTAAAAATTTAAACAAACTACGAAAAAAGATAATAACATTTTACTTAATTTTCTTGGTTATACATATTTTTAATTCTTAAAAAATATGTATGTAAAAGTAAATACAATTTGTATTAAAAATATTAAATATATAATATCTACATAAAGGAAGAATTACTGATTATGTTTTTAAAGAAATAATTACTGAACTGCTTTTCGTTATCATCTCTAACAGCTGTTTCTCGAATCTATCATTACTCTCTTTTCATCAATTTCTCCCTTAATACATACATATCAAATATGACTAATTGAAATGTAAAAGATTGCTTTCTTTTTTGAATTCCAAAATCAATAATAACATGAAAATTTATTTTTCATCCCAGATAATTTTTTATTCCATGAAACGTAGAATAAATTAAAAAGGAAAAAATTTGCAATAATTTAAAAAGAAAAAGAGAATATATAAAAATCGTTTAGGTAACAAATCTTTTTCTAATTATTAACACTTGACAAAGATTAAAATATCGTTTTTAATTTGTAATAAAATTAAATAAAAAATTAAGAAAAGAATGAAATACATACGTAATACTGATCGTTAACGTTGACAGGATATCAATAATCAAGTAACGAAATTATGAAGAACATTTTTCACTAGGAATTTCGATAAATCAAAGGGAGCAGCGAACGAGAGAGCGAGCAAAGAACGAGTCGCATGAATGGAGTCAGCGGACACACGGAGTGGAGAATGAGGGTGAGAGAAAGAGAGAGAGAAACAGAGAGGGTGCCAAGGATGGAAGGAGGTCAAGAGTGGAACGAAGAGAAACTGGTGAATGAACGAGAGTTGGATTCACTAACCTGCCAGTCCACGCAGTCCGGAAACCGAGAAGCAACTGAGAGAGGTGGTATCATCGAGGCAACTATTCGCCTTCCTTTGCTGCCCCCTCTTCCAGTACACACCCCTTCATTCGTTTCAAGCCCCTCTACGCGAGCTCTGTTTAGCCCCCTCTCTCTTTTCTTTTTTCCTTCTCTCTACTTTTTTCTTCATATTCCAAAAGAAACTTTTCGTCAATTCGTAAGCTGTTTCAAAAAATTTCGTTTCTAAAAATTTTTTTAATAACTCTTTATTTTTTTATTTTTTCTTTAGCATTCTTTTTTGTGTGTATACAAATGATAATTTTTGGAAATTATTCTCTCGATATTTTGTCTAATGGATATAATAAAATTGATAATTTAAAATTATTATATAATTATATTATTATATTATATGAAGATAATATATTTTTGATTATTTTTGATCTTTTGGAAATTATTTTTGTATAATAGATTTTTTATTTTTATTTTTTTTCTTTTTCATCCCTTTTTAATTATTTTACTTATATACTATACAAATGACTTTATTAATTATCTATTGAATAATATGAATTTATTGTTCGATATAAAAATAAAATAATTTCATTACATTAAACTATATTCTTTCAATTTTATTAATGCATTGAAATTTCTTAACATATGTAATTATTATAATATTCTATACTAAATATCTTAACTAGATATTTTATTATGATAAAGTAATAAAACAATTAAAAAAGAATTCATTCAATTGTTTTTAATTCAAAAATTTTTAGATATTAGAGCTATTCTAAAGCTAGAGTCATAGATTACGAATAAGCTTATAAGTTCCGGTTCGTCTGCGCAACAAGTTTCTGCCTGGGATTTAAAATCGTTGTAGTCCGTATCCTCAACCTAAATGAGAAATTGCGTCACTGAATTATTCAATTTATTGAAAAATTCATCATCAAACATTTTTTGATCTTTTATTTGACAAAATAAATCAATATCAATATTCTTTTCTTAATTTTTAATAAAATACGTGTATTATAAATTTATACATAAATTGATATCTTAATTTTAATAATAAAATCTTAAATAATTTATCTAATTTAAATATATCTAAATTTATATAAAAAATGTTTTAGTTACTTTCAAAGTATTCGTTTATTTTTTTTTAAATTAATTAATAAAATGAATTATTCACGTGGAAATCTTTGGCTGACTATTATAAGTCTAAACTACTTGATGCTTCAAATAAGTAAGATGAGTTACTGAATAAGTATATGATTTACTGAAACAAATATTTCGCTATTTATTATATTGTTATGAATATATTGTTCATAATTAGACAAAATATAAAGTCAAGACACGAAATAAAAGACAAAGAAACTGGAGGATATTTCGCTATCAACATCGTTCATTTTTTCGTATTTTGATAAAGAATTATTATTGTCTCAAAACAGATAGATCTTATCTGGATGGAATAATCAACATAAAAAATGCCTCTTCTGTTGACAATTTTCGTCGATATAAGTATCAAACGTTTAAATTAATAAACTTTATATAATTTTATGAGAATATTAAACTTTAAACTTTTAAAAATATTTCAAAACAGCTAATTTTAAACTTTGCAAATATTTCTTATATTTTTCTCAATGTAATTCCTTACTCGTTCAGAATAGTAATCGAATTAATAATCGAATTTCGAGCATAAAAATTTACGTAATTTACGAAATTTACGTAAAATACATAAAGTGTGAACTTTTCAAAAAGCATGGGGCTAAATGTCAATTTTAGGGCAAAGTGGTTGTGCGCCTGCATTCGTGCGTATAATCGAAGACAGGGTTGGAACCCCCTCTCTTGTTAGCCACCCACGACATTCCAGTAATCGGACTACCCTTCTTCGTTTTACCTCTCCCCATCTTTCAAGGCCCCTTCTCCTCCGCTAACCCCGTGTCACAGCAGTGCGGCTGCTGAATGGCTGAAAGTGGGGGTAACTCATCTCTCCTCTAACCACCCACGCAATCAATAGCAGCCTTGCTGCTTCTACTGAATGGACTCTGCCCTCCACGGCCTCCGCTGTTCTTCGTCTGCTTCGAGCCGGCTTCTATCCTTTTTCACCCTCACTCTATCGATTACTACGCCCTTGCCTAGTGCGATTTTGCGGGGGGCTGCTCTATCGACCCATCCACCTGTATTACAGTTCATTCATAAATCTTTGTTGCTTTTCACTCAAGATTGCGGTCTGATTTTTTTCTCAATTATTTATTTAAAAAATTATTGAATAAATTTGACATCTTCGTACATCAATTTGATATTTATAAAGTTCGTAAATATTAATAATTATATGAAGATATATGTGTATGAAGTTTTTTTAAAATAATGTGTTATATATTATTTTTGTGATAATGATAAATAACTTTCATTTTAATATTGTGCAGTTTTATTCTATTATCTAAATGGTGAAAGTGATTTTTTTTTTATAAATTTATTTAATAAAAAAAAAATGTGAACATTTTTTCCTAATGGTCTTATAGACAAACTTCTCATTTAAAATCCAATCATTTCACTGTTGAGATGATGAAGAGATTCTTTAATAAACATTTATTAACATTAATCGAGTAGAAAGAACATTTAAGATTTATAAATTTATATATAAAATAGGAATAGAATTTGAAAATTCAAATTAGTATGATATTTTATGTGATTTTTGTATCTTTTTGTCTGAAAAAATAAGAAATAAAAATAT
The DNA here is from genome assembly GCF_014066325.1 of Apis laboriosa. NCBI lineage: Eukaryota > Metazoa > Arthropoda > Insecta > Hymenoptera > Apidae > Apis > Apis laboriosa. The sequence continues at coordinate 633,500 of NW_025224442.1, read as the reverse complement.
ATAATAAATATAGAAAAAAGATCAGAGAAGACTGGAGATAATTAGTAAATAATTTTTTAAATTAATTAATAAATTTATTTATTACATTTTTGTTAAATACTGTACATTATTTTTTCGAATTTAAATGCTCAAGTACATATATGAATTAATTGCTAATAAGCACTATGTGTCTACCTATAATTATTCATCAGTAAATACGATATTTTTTTTTTAATCTAGACTTTTTAAGTAATTTGTTGTCATTCATCAATTAAAGTCACATTGCCGTTTACATGCTCCTTATTTTGTATTATCAAATATGCAACGGCTATTTATAAAACGTATATATTATACTATATGTGAATATAATAATTCCAAATTCTTATATAGATTTATCTTATATAATTAAAATGTGAATTAAAAAAAAAAATCTATGGATACAGAAATATATATATATATAAATATTCATACAATATCAAATTATATTCTTGATTTTATTCAGAGTTTTTGATTTCGATAATTTGGTTAAATAATTTTTCATTTTATTTAAAATCAATATATTCTAATACGTGTTATCAGTTGATCATATCATTCTATTATATTTTAAGGAAGTATACTCGCTCATTAGAAACACTTATCTTATATTTCTAATATAATCTATCTGTAATGCACAAAGATTATACGTAACACGTCATATGACATGTTTACATTAGTGGAATATCAATATTACAATTTATATGACGTGTATTAAGTGTGTATTTTAAAAGAGACGTAAAAAAAAACATTAATTATATGCAATTGGTCATTAACTGCTCATGGAAGATCATCTTTCGCTGCTCCAATAGCTTTTACCGATTACTTCTGTAAACATACAAATCTTTTTACACAATACAAAATTTGCAAATCTGTTTCAGTGGAATCATGAAGATGTAAATAATATAATATAAATTTATTATTACTTACCTGCACGATTACTAACAGGACTACGACTCCGGGAATAGCTCCGACTATAACTTCGACGATTACCACGACCATTGTATTCTCTACTATGACTTCGACTTCTACTTCTTGAATAGCTACGATCTTTTCCATTTCGACCACCTCGAGATCGCCATCTATTTCTTCCACCTAAAAATATTAAATCAATTAATTATATCAATAAATGCAAATTACAATAATATGAGATAAAAGTTAAAAAAAAAAATTATTTTATCAAGTTAAAATATAGAAATACCTCTATGCCTGCCATATCCACCACTTTTACTATCGGCAAGTTCTAATAGCTTTGGATTTATAACTTGATTCGCTTCTTTTAATACCTGGATTAGGTCGTTAGCCTTATTCGAATTATTAGGTGTAAAAAAGGTATAGGCTGTACCAGTTTTTTGCCGACGTCCTGTTCGACCGATTCGATGAACGTAATCTTCCGAACAGGAAGGATAGTCAAAATTGATGACAAACTTGACGTCTTCAACGTCTGAAATAAAGCATACGTATTAGATACTGATCACTAAAAGCATCCGCCTCCCAGACAGACATCGGTTAAGTATTATGGCAAGACGAATAAAATATTGTATTAAATATCAATCATTTATTTTGAACAAATTTTTAGATTAAAGTACGCTCTCCAAAGATAATTATAAATTCATTGATTATATATGTTTTAAAAAATAAAATTAAAAAAAGAAAAAAACACATTAAGAGCTGATATAGACGAGCAATATGATATTATTGCGATTTCACTGTAGTAATGCTGTCTGATTCGACATTTTATATTTCTAATAACATAATACGAATGTGCAATATTGAAAATACAAATAAATGTGCCGAATATACAGCATTAGTACTGAGAAATTGCAACTAACTACATTGTATAGCTTATCTACATCGAACCTAAATTTTACAAAATATTTTATTTATTATATTCTTTTAAGAATAAATTATCTATTTCTAATTTTATTTAAATAATAAAATAAAATAAAAACTAAAGTAACAAAAAAAAATATTATGTTTTTAGAGAGCGTTTTGAAAGTATAAAATGCTGAAATAAATTTCTGTTCAAAAACAATTCTGGTTCCTCATTAATAAAAATATTATTTCTTTTTCTGTATATTTTTATTTTTAATTTTTTTTTTAATATTTTATATATTTTATAGTATTTTTGTTTTAAGTATTTTATATATTTTTTAGAAAAATTATTAAAATTTTAATTACTTTATATATACATTATTTAAATATATATGAAATTATTTATTGATTTTTATCACAATAAATATTATGCATTTATATCCTTAAAAAAAAAATCAAAATGATATCAAAATATCAAAATATCAAAATGAAACCAGAATTGATATACAAAAAACTTTATTGAATATGATAGTTAATATAATGTGAATATGTAATGACAGTTATTAATAAAGGATTCATAAGGATAAAGGAAATGTAAATTTAAATGGATATGTATATAGAAGAATGTGTATGTATATAGAAATGTACATATATGCATATATACAAGTACAGAATGTTTTATAAAATATGCACTATATAAAATATTAAAAATTCTTAAATTAAGAATAAGAGAGTTCTTAATAATATTATGTGACCATTAATTAACAACTTTTAAATTTATATATAATATATATATAAAAGATAATTTGAAATATAAAATTATTTTTGAGAATATTATTATATTTTACAAAGCTGATAAATAATGATCACAAAAAATATAAAGAATAACTTGTTTTAATTCAAGAATTTCTCATATGTTTTAGTATATCACATCTTACAAAACATTTTGTTATATATATATATATGCAAAAAAGTATACATATTGAAACCCTTAGAAAAATGCTATTTGAACTATACTACATCTTTATAAAAATCTAAGACATTTTTGATCAAATGAAATGTTGACCAATTCTTAATAAAGAAGATATTTAACTTTAACTGAAATTTTTGTGAGAAACTTTTAAATATAAATAAATCAAATATAATAAATATAATTAATTTTTGATTTATGATCATTATAATTTTATAATTATGATCAATATTTAATTACATCTTCTAAATTAATAATTGTACAATATTTCACTATCGAACGAAATTTCTTTAATCAAAAACTATCTTAGTCTTTATCAAAGAAGAATGCTATACAGTCAAATTGCCCTTTTTCTGGGTGAAATTATAATTATTGACTGAATTATTATATATAGAAACTGTAATTATTGATATATACAGTTATATATATATATATATATATATAGCGATTAATTTAAAATTACTGTTATACTAAAATTAGGCAGTGGGTGAGTGTCGCTAGCAACGTACGGGCAGGGCCTGGCTGTTTGCGCTCGCTCCAGCTACAGCCTCCGCCATTCTGTTGCTACAGGGCACACTTAGAGGCTCTGGCATCAGCTACCATGCCACCGCCTCATTGGACCGTTGTTGGGTCTGATTAGCTTGAGCGGCCAGCGCAGGGGATTCTATTCTGGCAACAACGACTTGGCCAGCCCAGATGGCGTACAGCGTAGCGTAGAACTGATATCCAGTATGTAGAAGGTAAAGTAGATCCCGATTTGGCCCGGACTGGCCCTTCACGTAATTGACGTATAGAGGCACGCGTCGCAGCCAGCGCAGACAATGCAAACTAGTGCACCACCGAACAAACAGGCGGCGGGCACCCCCAATTTGCTTTGCATTACCCGGCGTGGGTCTGCGCGCAATGTGCCTCTGCAATACAAACAAAGATCCAACCGCGTTAGGTATATGTTTATCTCATTATCTTCCTGTGTTCAATATGAATTTTGTATTACAGTATTTTTTTTTTTGTTTTTTTTTTTCATATTGTTTTATTCTTTTATCAACTATCTTCTACAAAATTCTGGTAATCTCAATGAAAGCGAGTTTATGGGAAAAAATATAATTTAAACTTCTATAATCATTATATAAGTTTTGGCAAGCATAAAACATTTTTATTAGATTAATTTTAAGTTCAAATTATAATCATGATGTAGATACAATAATATAAAATGGTGCCTTTCATTATCCCACAAAATTATGTAATTCTTTAAGAAAATTATATCTTATATATATTTTATATATTTTCAATATAAATTTTATAAATGTTTGTTTGTAATTAAAATTGATTTGCTTTTTTTTTAATTAGGTAAATTGTTTTTATTCACCTTCATAAATCAATAAAAAATGCTTGCCGAGTAATATATTTCTTTCTTTTTTTATTTCTTTCATATAATATTCAAAAATTATTACCTTTAGCAAAAAATGAGGAAGCAAAATAACTACACATATTAAAAATGCTAAATGAACCACATTATGCATTTAGAATATTATGTATTTAAATTTAATTTGTAAAGTTTTTATAAAATATTTTCTTATTAATATTTCCAAATCACTGAACTCGAAAAATATCATTTAAATATTTATTTATATTTATATAATTTATTAATACTGATTACTGTTTCTAATTAAGAAATTGATAAATCTCTTTTATTTTGATTCTAATCATAAAGTAGTTCATTAATGAAATCTTGTTCTGATTATTACATACATAAGAATCACTTATGTCTTAATATAAAACTATACTATATAATATAATATAAACTAGGAAACAAATTGCAATAACAAAAGAAAATCTATTTAAAAGATATATACTAATAATTAGCAAGTATATTATATTTTGAATATATATATTTATTTATGTTTTTAATATTATCAGAACAAGATATTCAGAATATTATAGTAATTATTAAACTCACTGCTAGAAATATGATTTAAAACAGTTCATTTTCCATACCAAAGGAAAATGATGAATAATACTCTTATTTCTATTTTATTACATTATCATAACAATCATTTACTTACCAAGTCCACGAGCAGCAACATCTGTTGCGACAAGAATTGGCGCTTTTCCCGATCTAAAATCTAAAAATTGAAAAGAAAACTCAGTTTTGATTGTAATATAAATTGAAATGTGATATAAAATTAATATTTACCTTGTAAAACCCAATCTCTTTCTTGTTGTGTCTTATCACCATGTATACAAACAGCTGGCCACCCATCCCTCTTCATTTTTCTTGTGATTTCATCTACTCTGCGCTTTGTTTCAATAAATACAATAGTTTTATTTTCACTTTCTGCCATTATTTCTTTTAAAAGAGTACTCAATCTATAAAAATAATATTAGAAATAAAAAATATATAATATTTTTTTGATAAATAAATAGTTTTTTAAATATATACTTAATCTCTTACTTATTTTCTTTTTCATAATCTTGACATACATCAATGATTTGTAATATATTATGATTTGCAGCTAATTGTAGAGATCCAACATTGATTTGAGCATAATCTTTTAGAAAATCTTCAGCTAAATTTTTTACTTCTTTAGGCCATGTAGCAGACCACATTAATGTCTGTCTATCTGGTCTAATTTGTTCTATGATTTTTCTAATTTGAGGCTCAAATCCCATGTCTAACATTCTATCTGCTTCATCTAATACTAAATAGGTACATCTTTTTAAATTTGTACGTCCTGATTCAAGAAAATCTAACAGTCTACCAGGTGTAGCTATAACAATCTCTACACCACCATCTAAATCTCTAGCTTGTGCACCTTTTGGTGCTCCACCATATAAACATGTATTTCTAATGCCAGAGGAATGACCAAAATCATCAGCAACTTGTTGAATTTGTTGTGCAAGCTCTCGTGTTGGAGCTAAAACTAAAGCAATAGGTCCATCTTTTCGACCTAATTTAGGTTGACTATTAATGTGAACAATTGCAGGAAGTATATAAGACAGTGTTTTTCCAGAACCAGTTGATGCAATTCCTACCATATCTCTTCCACTTAAAGCAATTGGCCAACCCTGTGCTTGTATTGATGTAGGTTCTGTAAAACCTTGTCGTCTGAAAATTATAAATAACAACAATTCTTTTATAATCCATTAAATCAAATTGATCTCATTTTGCATTAATGTTTAAGTCAAATTTTTCAATATTTATTTTAATCATTTTTTTATCAATTTTAATGTTTTGCTATTCTGTTTTTATCTTAAAATCCTAACAACTCTACTTCTGTTCTTACTTGATCTGATGAAAGTTAAAAGTTCCAGAATAAACAAGTTTTAAGTTCTGTGTGATAGTATTCTTGACAATGTATATGTCATCGCATACTGGATACTTGTTCTAAACTTAAGAAACAAATTCTAATATCACTATTGTAAAATAATTGTACATTGTAAATACTAATTCATTTGGAACATTTTAATTTTAAACAAATTTATTATCTTAAAAGAACTTACTTAATTTCTTTCAGAACATAGTCTGGAAAACCTGTTTCTTCAAATGTAAATACAGGATTAGGTATATTTTTTCCCTTAAGGGTAATTTCTTTTTCACTTCTGTATTGTTCAACTATGCGTGGATCACGGTTTTGAACTGCTTCATGTGGTACATAAAAATCTTTTTTAAAAGGTTCTAATCGACTTAAATCCCATCTAGGTTTTCTTAAATTTGCTCCAGGTTGCCCACGGCTATTTCTACCACCTCGATCTCTGCCTCCACTGCTACCCCAATTTCTTCTATCTCTTGGTGATCTACTACGAGATCTACTACGAGATCTACGTCTCCTATCTCTATCACGACTACGACTAAAAAATAAAATACAAAATATTTATTAATATTTAAATATAAATTTAAAATATAAGTTATTTTTTAAATAAAAAATTCATGTTGATTTATAAAAATAAAAATACAAATATTTTTATTAACTATTTCTAACATAATATATATTTTTTAAAATATTTATACTTTTTTAAAATATATTAAATCTATAGCAATTTTACTTAATTAATTTATTTAAAATATTTTTATTTTATCATTAATTTTAAAAATTCAAATTATTTTAAATTTTGTAATATGTATATATATATAAATTTTTTTGAAGTCTATATCAAAAACATGCGGAAGGTTATAATGGCTGTAAAAATATAAATGCTTTAGAATCTCTTCTTAGTTTTATAGTCTTATTTCTCATTTTACATATAATTTTTTCTACTGTACTGCATGAACAGTTGCTATTCAAATATATTCACTTCAAATATGTGATATTAGTGCTGAACATTGAACATATTGATAACATGCATTTTCACATATCTATACATATATGGCTTACCTTCTATAGCGACCCATATTCAATTTTTTCTTACTTTCTCCCTTCTTTTAATGACGCTCTACTATTAATAATAATTACTCAAACATAAAAAAATAGTAAGTTGTAAAATTTAACTCCAATCAAAAGCCGTAAATGAAAGCGTTTTCTATGCCACAAACGACGCAATTATAAGAAAGAATGATACCATTATAAAATTTTCCACGCATGCGCAATTAATATCTATTTTAATAATAATTTTTGTAATTTTGTAAACAATATTAAATAATGAAAAACTTATCATTAAATTGTAATTATTAGTCTTTTAATATTTAAAATTAATACAATATAAATACAACTATTACATTACTTATTTAAAATTTTAAGTTATTATTTTATTAATTTGGAAAATTAATAAATTTTCAATATTAAAATTTATATGTTAAATTATAATAATGTAATAATAATGTAATTTTCTTCTTTTTATTATAATTTTTAATATTTAATTTCAAATTTCTAATAAATTTAATTTTTTATTTTTAATATTAAATTTGTTTCTTAAAGTAAAAAAAACATATTGTTTATTAATATCTCTTTATTTATTAATATTAAAATGTTTCTTAAGAATATTTAAATTCATTTTACTTTTATTCGTCTCTACCGATGGCGGTAGTTCATATTTCCACAGCAGAGCAGAATATTTATTACTATTAGTCGCTCTTGAGCCACTGAAGTGATAGGAGAGGTTAAGTTATCGTGCATTATTATAGTGTATTAATATTTACAGTGCAAGCAAAATACATTTTAATTGTAATCTTCACAATAATAAAATTCTTTTATTTTTCTTTTTTAAAATGTTAAAAAGTTTTTGCTTTAAAATGATTTATGTGATAAAATAATATATTACATATATCTATATATGCTTATTCTATATAAAAAAAATCTTTAATATCGTTATACTTAATACTTAATACTTAATAAAATAATATGACATTTATAACAATATTTTGAGATTAATATAAAATATGAAAGATTAATTGAAGTGAAAAGATTTTTAAAAATGACATGATAATTAAAAAATCGTAAAATAAAAAAATAATAAGGATTGCATGAGAAAAACCTTGAACATATAGCGCCAAACAATATGCATGATCTAATAAGACAAAGTAAGAAGATGACTTCACGCGAAATGTGATCAGAAATAATCGAAGCGTCAACGACAATTAAATTTCAGGATCAACACTACTTCCTTTTTTGTTATGCGACAACCACGGTACGATGAGAAACGGAACGATAATCACACGTGCTGATGTTTATGCGGAAGAAATTCCTTGTACATCTGAAAGGTAAATCTACATATTTTAAAAATTGTATTAAAAATTATATTTAAAAAAATAATATAAATTTTTTATTTGTTTTCTATGTTGCTTTGTGTATTTTAACAGCACACTGTTAAGAATCAAAAAATATGAAAAAATTAAGATGTTTTTTCATCATTTATCATTTAAAAATATCATTTATCTTTTTATTTATGTCGTAATATTGATAATAAATATGCAAATATTTATATGAATATAGTGTTTGATATTCTGTTCTTATTTATTCTTATTTTTTAATGTCATGACTGATGCTTTGTGGTATCAAGTGACTTCTGTGAAGGTGAAGAAGTAATTTAATCTATCATCTTTGAAGGTAAACGAAATAAATGTGTTAATATGTAATATCCAAATGCATATTTGAAAATGGTATTTTAAATATAAGAATTTATAATCTATTTTTAATGAAAATAAAAAATTAAATTATACATTCAGTCTTGAAAGTTTTTTAATAAATTATATTATTTATTTATTTACATATATCTTGTAAAAATAAAAAAAGAAATTATTATAATTCAATTTATTTATGATTTTTTTAAAAGCCATTGATTTGAAAAGTTTTATTCTGTATCCATTCTGTATTGTTCTGTTCCATCTCGCTTTAAAATTGGTTTTATATGGTTCGCTTATATGTATATTAAATAATGATAGAATAAGTCAAAAAGAAAACGTGTTTCAATAAAAATCTAGATTAAAAAAATTAATAATATTATATGCAGAATTAAATTTGTAAAGAAATGATCAAATTTATGTAATATATATTATTTTTTAAAATAAACTTATTTTTAAAATTAGTTTTATTTTAAACATTATGTTTATTAAATTAAATTGTTTTAATTTATTATATTTTTATATTAAATAATTATTTTTAAATTTTTTCTAATAAGTTTATCCAATATTAATAAGGAACTTCATAATCGTTGAAAAAGAAATCATTGCCAGTAAAAATACATCCGGTTCTTAATATATTGAATAATAGGAATATCGTAACAAAAAAAGAAGGGTGCATTAGTTTGGATCAATTTATATCCCTTATATTTTAAGTAATATTAATAAATAAATCAAAATAAATTAAATTTTCAATCATTAAATTATATTAGTATATATTTTTAAAAATATTTTTAAAAAAATTTTATATATTATATATTTATATTATATTTATTTTATATTTATTTTATATTTATTTTATATTTATTATATTTATTATATATAAATATATATATTTATATATATATTTATTATATATAAAATATATTATATATATATTATATATAATATTATATAATAATATTACATAATAATATAATATATGATATAGAATAAATAATATAGATTTGATAAAAATAAAATAAAAAATTTTTTTAAAATATAACAAAATATATTTACGAAAGATTAGAATCTGTTTTGTGACGCATGCGTGTCTTGTTATGTTTTATATTGTATATGCATTCAAAATTTTAAGTTAAATAAAAGTTTAATAATACTATTATATTTCTGTTATATAATAATTATATAAATCACATATGTTTTATGATTGATTTAATAATACCAATAATTGTTTCTTAATAATATTAATAAAATAATTAAATAAAATTAATACACATTTTTCATAATTGTCGATAGTCAAATATTATAAAACTATTATATTTGTAAAAATTTTATATGTAAAGATATTTATTAATAATAATATTAAATTTTCGTATAATTTAAATTTAATTTCGAATTGAGGAATTATTATATAAATTGTTAATATTTAATTTATTAAGTGATTGTTGTTCACCCGGCAAGTTTTGTCTCTACCTCACCTGCTCCCCGCTTGCTGTGTATGCTGCTTTGCTTGTCTCTTGCCAGTCTTTCGTGTATCTGCATGCTCGTCGCTCGTTGAAATTGAGATACTATATAATTTTGATCCTTTGTACGGTTATTTGTGAACATAAACAAGCGCAATCGAAATAGTTTGTTTCAATAATTATCTTAATAATCACAAAGTTATGCGTTTTAAAAATCTATTGCTACAGCGTGGATCCTATGAGTAAGTTCAACAAGCCGATTTGGTAGATTTCGAGGTTAAGCATTCTTTTCTCACCCTTCTCTCTCGATTAATTTTGATTCTTCTCATTTCTTCATTCGATTGAATTTAATTAAAATATTAAGAATTTGTTCACTTTTTATTATAAAAATTCATACGAAATATTTTTTAATTTTAATTGAAGATCGAAGTTTTAAACATGTGATTATAAATAAACGAAAGATTTTAATTTAATAAGTGAATCTTTCATAATAGCAATTAATAGATAAGTGTTAATATATAATTATAAAAATGTGAGGGAATGAAACGAAATATTTAATTATATATTTTCTGTGAGATATATATAATGATACTAAATAAAATGTAATGTGTTTTAATTTGTGGAAGTAATTTTTCTTTAAAGAAGTACTACGTGGCTTTTATGTAAACATATTATTAAAAAAACTATTTTCAATAGTATAACTATTGAAATATATTGAAATATATTGAATATCAAAAATCTATCAGAGATGTATCAGAGATCTGATCTAAATAATTTCATAAAATTTATAGTTTATTTTTCATATTCATAGTTCTAATAATAATAAATTTTTTGCTTATATAATTTTCTGAAAAGTGATACTAATCCCGCTTGTGGTTTTATGAAACTTTCATTCGTCGAACATTTTTTTTAAGTTGTCTCGAATAAGATCCTTTTACCTTATAGATATTATTATAATATATGAGTGTATAGACATACTATTTTAAAACTATTTTAAAATTATTAAGTAAATATATATATAAAATATTTGTTTCTTTTATTCTATTAAAAAAATTAATTAAAAAAAAAATAATATAAATATATTTAAATATTTTTATGTAAATTTAATTCGTTCATTTATATGTTTTATAAATTGTCATTAAATAGTAATTATTTTTTTTATTGTAAATATTTTTTAATATTTAGTTTTTTTAATATTTAATCATTTAATAATTTCTTTTGAATTTATAAAAATAAATTATTCTTATCTTTTTTTTTTAAAAGGAGGGTGATTTTCATAGGAAGATACGCTCCTGTATCCACGTGAAAAGTATACACGCGGGATGGGAACATATATTAAGAGTTAGATCGAGCAGTTCAACGTAGATCGAGGCACGAACTGCTCATGTTTCGCGGTATACCAAGTATTTTAATATAAAAAATTAACATTTAAAAAAATATTATTTATAGTGAAATTTATTTATAAAAATATTTATAATATAAACTATAGCAATAGTACATACAATTGTTAATTATTCCATTCTTTCGTGATTGTGAATAAATGTATAAATAAATTTTAAAATGTGAAGTGATATAAATTGCTAAATTTTTTGTAAAGATAAGACGAACAATTTGTTTATACTAGAATTTTTTAGAAATAATCCAGTTTTGTTAATTGATTTTAATGAAATTGTTTTTATTTATTTATTTTCTATTTATTTATTTATTTTACTTTTGATTTTTTTTATAAATATTATCATTAATATATTAATTAATTTAACTATAATTAAAATCAAATATTATAATTGAATTGATATGTTTATATAATAACAAAAATTATATTTATAAAGAATTCTTGTTCTAGTAATTGAACAATGGTGATTCGAATATCGAAATAACTATCGATGTTATTGAACTATCATAAGTAGAACTAAAATTTGATACGATGATTTTGATTTTTATTGATTAATTTTTTATATAATACATGTATAATATACAAATATATCATAATTATAATTTATATAATAACAAAATGTTCGTTTCGAATGTAAATTATTTCTAATATTTCTAGTATGAATTCATTATGACGAGTTTTTATTTCATGACGTGTAGGGTATTTCTTTTTTCATGTAAATCAAGTGCGAATATATATTCTATTGAGCACAAAATAAACCAGTTATTTTATTTTATTGGTGAATAAATATAATTCTTTTCTTTATTGAAATTTTAATTGATAAACGAAAATTTATTATTGTATCAATTATCAACTAATTTAACAATTTTGATTATAAAATCATTGAAATTAAATTTTATACTTTAATTAAATAATATTCGCATAATGTTATATATAAACACATAAACTGAAGCTCGTTTTATTATAAGCAAATATATTTCAATGGACAATGCATGTATTTAATCAATAGAAACTGTTGTCATATTAGTAATCTTGATTAACTGCAAGAATTTATTTAATAGAAGTCGCTCGTTTTTTCTCGAAATAATAATTATGTAATTCATGTAACCTATGAAAATGATTTTTTTTATTAAAATTAAAAAAAAAATTAAAAATATTCGATTATAAACTAATTGTAAACTAATTTTTCAATATTTTTCAAAATTAATGATTGATTTAAATTTATAATATATTTTAATATATTGTAAAACATTTTTAATTTTTATTTTTATTAATATTTTTTGATATTGTGTTATTAAAATATTGCATGTTTAATTATCAAAAAAACAAAACTTAAATTTTTTTACTTAATCGAAATTATACAAAATTGGATAATATAATGTGTGATCAGTGATGTGTGAACTTGGAATAAAACAGGAGGGGAGATGTGGCACTCTATTCGCAGTATTAATGGAGAAGGATAAACAATTCGAAATACGAATCTTGAGGCATATTTTCATATGAGATGGCATGATTCTAATCACTTGAAATCTGCAATACCTACAAAATGGCCAAACAGATATCCTTTTATTCTACTTTGACGTCAGAAGAAAAGAGTAGAATGCAACCATGTATGAGAGCTAGGTGGTATGTCTTCTTCTTTACACTTTCTACCAAGTACTTAAGAGGAAGAGGAAGAGAAAAAGACAGAAACCCTTTATAATGTTTAATGAAAGAATGTCTTAAGTGTAATTCATATTTTTCTTGTATCAAACACTAAATCTTTATATGAGTATTTGAATAATACTATAAAATTACGATTTTGATTGCTATTTCTTTTATAAATAGTTATATTACGACAAATAAAAAGATATAAAATAATTAGAACAACTTAGTCAAACTTAGTCAAAAAAATATAAATATTCATCATACTTCGAATTAAATGATGAATTTTTTAAAGATGCATTGCGATAAGCACAAATAAAAGTAATTTGAGTTGAATAGTAAGGAAACTAGGGTCAACTATGTGACAAGCCTGAATAACAAAGCACCAGTTGATCAGATTAACAGAGTAATATATAATTCTGAATTTAATTTTCAGAAAAATTTAATATGTTTTTTTAAATTTTCTTGTAGAGCTTTTCATGAAAAAGTTCTGCATATATCTAAAGAATATATGATTGTAACTAGTGAAATAAATATAAATCATTATTCAATATATATTTCATGCCATGCTCTCAGTTTTTATTAATCATGTTTTTATTATGAAAAATAAATACAAATATTGATTGAAATAAAAATATGCAAATCAATTTTAATTTTATTTAAAAAATTTATATTGAATATTTTTTTATGTAAATGAAAAATAAAATATTTGTTAAAAAAGAAACAAAAAAAAGATTTAAAAGAAATTTTGTTTTAGTGTCATCATGTCCAGTGATTCACCTCCACCACTCCAGACTTCTGTAGCTTTGGTAGACTATGATATACCAGACGAAGCTCGTTCTGGTAAAATCACACCAACCACACCTACTATTCCGGTAATGAATAAATTATTGAATTCTGATGCCGAAACGATTGAGAATGCAGTACCAATCGCGCAGGCAGTACTGCCGGTTCCCGAGCCACAACCGAAAATTGAAAGGAATGGATTCGACTCGGAGGCAACCAAACCAATCGCCCAGTCTGAAAATGATTCTTGCGTTGTAGATTGTATATATTTTACGCAGCAGTGCTGCGAGTGTGTAATACTTTAACAGCCAGAATTCTTCGCGTATCGAATAATCATTTATATTCGTTGCATGCGATTTAATATATATGCGTGTGAAGAGAATTTGAATGATATATATTTCCATTGAATTATATGGGATACAAATTCAAATGGAATTTTAATAATCGAGTTTTGCTCGATCAATTTTTTAAACGAATATTAAATCTTCGTATTTAAAAAAAATCTTATTCTTATCTCTGATTTCTATTTATTAAATGAAAATGGATGAAATATTAAAAACATATTTTAAAAACGATCAAATTTCAATGAGAATTGAAAAATTTGATATTTTTATATAATTATTTTTGTATTGTGCGATATTTATGATGATGAAGTATGTGAAAATGAAAAAATTGAAATTTTTTAGTTGATATATATATATAAAATTTTTAAATCTTTTACAAACTTTTACATCATTTTTGACATAAAAGAATCAATTAATCTTAATATTGCTTATTCAAAATGTATATAACAAATTAATTGATTATTATATTATATAATATAATTATAACAATAGTAATTATTAACATTTCATAGACTGTTAAATTTCATTCCAATTTATAAAAATTATTTTTTTACATGTTATTCTTATAAGTTTTTAACAAAAATTATCTGGTTATAATTTACTATTAACAATGAATTTAACTTTATAAAAAAATTCCGCATGATAATCTTATTCGTGCATTCCTATTTTTACATAGTGATATTAGAGTAATTTCTAAATATTTATACATTATTTAAACAAGGCATTAAAAATAACTTAATATTAAATAAATTTTTAATTTATAGCAATTTCTTTTAAAAATCATGTAATATTACTACATATATATATATATATATTTTATTCCATCATAAAATTAAGAATGAAAAGTCATAATGCTAATTATTCTTAAAGACTGCTTAAGTGCCGTAAATTTATTTACATATTAAAATTATAGAACATATTCATTATAGAACAAAATACTTGAGTAGATTAAATATTTTTGAAAATAACATTTTACATTTATAAATGGCATAAAATCTTAAAATATTACATAAAAAATAAGATGTACAAAAATTACAATTTATACAATATATAAATTTGATATGTGCAGTTGTTACATTTTGAACATTTAAAATTGAAAATAAATATGATTAAGATTATTAAATTTTTTAATAAAAAGAAAAGAATATATTTTGTAAATATATTTCAAAATGATACTGTACAAAATGATATTGTACAAATTAAACTGTCACGATTTTAAAATCCATATTAATTAATTTACGAAAATTCATTTATATAAATTTATTATTTTTATAAATAATTGACAAAAATAGAATAATATAAGAAATTCAATAATTAAAAATTTTCAAATTCTGCATTTTGTAATATCAAATTATATCTTATTGATATATAATATAGACATAAATAAATTATTTTGATTTTTAAAGATTATAATGATATATAATGAAATTGAATTCAACAAACAGAATATATTTATCTTTAAATAAATGTTTCATATATTCATATGGTTTATTTTTTGATTTTTGTATTAAAATATTTTAAAAATCAAAAGTACGAATATCATATCGATTGTTTTGCAAATATAATAAAATATTTAAATAATGAAATTAGTAACACAAAGTGCAATTTAATAATCTATGTAATAATGTAATATATTTATCTAATTTAATTATTCATTCTAATATTATTTATATTTTCTTTTATGAATTACACTTGTTGGAAAGTAAAATAAATATTAAGTTATATGATAATTAATAGTACAAAATAATATAATAAATATAAAATTCAACAATACATTTAAAGAATAAAGTTGCCAAACAAATATTTTTATATTACAAGAATGTAATTTATGTTTATTATTATTTTTTAATAATTTTATCTAATGTTTAATTTTTTTTTTAAAATAATAGTAATATTGAAAATTTATTTGCTATAGTGCATGAACAAATATATGTCTAAAAATAATTTTATTATATTTCTTCTTAAGATAAATTACATTTTTAGATGTTAAAATTAAAAATTTTATTTTTCTTAAAAAAATTTTTTTTTAGAATACCATATCTTATATAATTATTCTATATATATATAAAATTTAATCACCAACAAAATCAATTTAATTTACATATTATATTTCAAAAACTATAAAAACTAAAATGTATGCATGTTGTGTGTGAATAATTTAAATTTCTATCATATAATTGATGTTTTGAAATAAAATTTAAATTTTATTATCTTTATAAATTAATTACTTTAATAATAATTCTGAATTAGATCTATAATATTTTGATTAAATGATGATAGTTTACTACTATCTCATTAACTTTATAAATAAAACATCTACATATTTTTGTGATATTTCTATAATATATTTTTTCGTATTTTAATTTATTGATTGCTCGTTTTTTTTAAATATTACCTATAAAAGTTTTGTAAACATTTAATATTTGTTAATATTTTATACAAAAAATGTGCAATAAATAATATTTAAATTATTATAAGAAGAATAATGAATTAAAATTTTGACTAATAATCAAAGTGCTCAATATATCACTATTTATAAATATAATATATTTATATTATATATATATGTGATATATATGATGTTTTATATAATAGAAATATTTCTATAGTAAATTTTAAAAGATAAGAGAATATTCTTAATATTTTAAAAAATATTATGTTATTTGAAAATAATTAATCTTTACTTTTTAATGTCATGTTCATTCACTAGTAGTTTATTTGAACTAAAATAATTAAATATAAAAATATGTAAGAAATAAAATATTGTACATTTGTTAACAAAAAAGAAAATTTGATTTGACTAGGATCTTTAAAGATAATATCTTAAATTAATATTATTTTTAAAATTCTTGTTTAATCAAAATTTTGTAATAATTTTTTTTATAAATAAATAATATAGACGATTTGTAATTAAGTGATTTTAAGAGTTCCTACTTAAAAAGAAGAGGATTTAATATCAGACTATAAGAGAATAATTTTTTTAAATTTCTTTTTTAAACATCGTAATCAACAATTTTTATACACTGTTTAAAAATATGATCTCTTAAATACGTTTTGTATTTTTAAATTATTTATCATGGAATAGATTATAATGATGAATTTAAAAATACATACTTTTGAATTTAGTAAAAAAATTGAGCATAAATAATTATTATATTATCAGTAAATGCTTGTTTCTTTTATAGAAGAATGCATGAAAAATATTTTTATGAAAATGTAGTTTGAAAACTATTTGTAGAATATCGTTAATCTAAAAATCTATCTTTTAAAGTACATTAATTCGATTAATTTCTTATTTGCATATATTATTAGGATATTAGGATATCTATTCACTGGCCTCGAAAGATATTTAAGACTCTCTAAAGGTGCAAATTTATACAAATTATGCAATATATGAATTTTGTGATCAGATTTAATTACGATTCGTATATAGGTAGCGGATGTCCTTCAGAATTAAATACCCATCTATCTAAATCTATTAATTGTCTTGTATCGTCAAACAACAAGTACAAATACTTTAAAGTTTCAGCAAACCAAAAACTTTCTGTCATATCCTTTTGTGGTGTATTATAAACAATTCTCACGTTTCCAATGCTGGTGTATCCTTTTTCTACTTTCGTATAATTTTCAAAAGCCTATAAATTATATATATACATATATATATATATGTGTGTGTGTGTGTGTGATTAAAAATATATATAAATAATAAAAGTATATATATTTTATAGGAAAGTATAATTGCTTACTTGAAATATTTGCCATCCCCAATCTTGGTAAGTCTTATTCCCAGTAAAATACCACATATAAAAAATACTTTCAATGAATTCTGGTCTGAGTAAATTATGTGCATCATTCATCTTTACATACATATCCATTGATTTTTCTCCATCTGTATTCTAAATATATGATATATCTATATAATATACTTTAATCTTTATTAATTATTATTATTATTATTATAATTACCTGAATATTAAAATAAGTAATTTCTGGAGCAAGGAATGTGGGTTGAATTGCATATGTTTGATAACAAGTCTTAACAATTTCATTAGCAAGATCCATATGATCAGGTGGTAAACCATGATGTACTCCTAAAGCTAAAGTACCTCCCAAATAACATGTAAGATGATCCTATGAAATATACGTAATATATATAATAATTATCAATAATATTAATCATAATATTAAATTACGATAAATATTTTTATTTTAAAATTTTACCATTTTTGGTGTTATTTCTTTATTTGCTCCAACTAGTTCTGCTATGAAAAGATATTTATTAATTGCTGTACGTTTTACCAAGTGCTTTTGAGTTCCAGCAATACCTAATAGATAATCATCTCGTAAGCTAAAAACATTTGTAAATGTTAAATGATTATCATAAATTTATAAAAAATATTAAATAATAAAAAAAAAATTTAAATAAACCATAGTAATAATAATATATAGTAGTAATAATAATAAAAATAACTATAGTAAAAATACTAACTAATTAATAGTCTTTCCTGTTTGAAGCCATTGTTTCAATAAATATTCATAATAACTATCAGCGCGTGCACCGAGTGTAATTGTTGAATGATCTCTAAATTGTCCAGTATTAGCATTAATGAAAATGGGTACTAAACCATCATATTTTTCTAATTGATGTACATGTTCCGACACTTTTGCTACTGCTTCCTGAAAAATTATAATTTGCATATTTTTTTTTTATAAAAAACAAATAAAATAATTACGATTGAAATGTTCATATATACTTCGAATTTAGGATCTCCTGTACTGCGACTTAAATCACGAAATTCTAATTGAATTGAAGTAACTTCACTTGTACTGCTATCTGGACCCCATTTAGGACCATGTGCAGTTTTAGTTCCAAGATTTACGTCCGAATAAGGAACGCCAGATGAAGTAGAAAATGCTGGCATCAAACGATCTCCTAATTCTGTCTATGATTTAGAAATATTTATAATTAAATTTCTTTGAATAATTTAGTTATAATTTTGAAACATATAAGAAACTTACAGCTTTATTTAAGAAAATCTTATCACCTGAAAGATGATATGCTGATAATAGACCTCCTAATACTCTAATTGTAACTTCAAATAAATTAACATCTCTATTTGAAGAAAATACTAAATTTTTTTCAACCCACATTTTAGCTTCTAAAAATTCTAAAAATAATAGAAAATATTATTAATTTTGTAAATTTTTATAATTATATAACTATATATAAATAATATATGTTAAATATAAATTAATACCATTATTTAAACCCATTATATACATAGTACCAAGAGAATCAACTATAGTGAGACCTAAGCCAAACCATTCATAATACTTTCTTGATATTGGTTTTATATTATCATAACCCCAAGCATATTCTTTATATCCATTCCATGAATGTTTGAATGCTGCAACTATAGCTTTCTGTCTATTATTCTGTGGTCCTAAAATAAATAAATATAATATTATTAATAACTAAAAAAGTTTAATAATTACAAAGATATAATATTTAATACAAAGTTACCATTAAATTTAAGTGTATTTGGTTTAGGTTGAGGTGGTTCTCCAATTTGATCATCGTCCACCTGGTTTATTTCTGGTTGGAATTCAGGTTCCTCAATGACCTCCCCACCTCCTTTATGTTCTTGATTTATACTATCTACTACAATATCTTCTGCTGCCTAAAAAATTATTTAATTTTTAGAGAAACTATATAATATAAAAAAATATTTCTTCTTTGATATAAATCTCATTTATATCAAATTAATTGTACCTTTTCATATTTAAGAGTATCTTGTACTTCTATGTTATTATAATCACTTTCATCTAAAACTCCATTTTTATTATCACCAGGTAAAAGATAAAATATAACTAATATGATTGTAATAATTAAGAAATAAAGGATATTTCTTTGAAACCTTGACAACTGATTCCATTGCTGAAAAAAAAAATTTTTAATTGTGAATAATTTTTTAAAAAAGATTATATTGCTGGGAAAAATATTTTACAGACTTACTCTCCAAAGACTACGTGATGATCCTCGCGTAAATGTTGCACTTTCTTGGATATTTAAACTAATATAATCTGATTTCTCCAAGTCTTTCGGTGGAAACATATTTCATCAAAGGTTAAGTTGTTCTGGCCAACGTAATGATAATAAGAGCCAGAACACTTTAAAAAATGATATGACGATTGCTTATCAATTATGAAAGTCTTCATTTATAAAATTCGTATCGAACATGTTGCTACTTAGTTTCCTATTAATAAAATTTAGAAAAATAAATTCACACCGCATGAATGTCATGAACCATCAATGCCGTGATGTTAAACTCTGATACTACGAAAGTTAATAATTTGAGTTTATAATTTTATCATCACCAATTTTATTAATTTTATTATAATTTTATTAAATTTTATTATATTATAATGTTATCAATTGAATAAATTTGTTTCATGAATTAACACTATAATTATATGAGAGTGACGATGAAACGATTAATATTAAAGTATTATAAATATATACTATTTGTAACCATTATTTAATTGTTAAAAACAAAGATGTATAAAGATAAATATTGTTACAAATAGAAAAAAATTTTAAATAATATAATAAATATCAATGGAATCTCATTATTCGATAAATCTTATTTATATTAAAGATTTTTATTTACATGCTTATTCTCATTTCAACTAAATATATGTGCACACACGTAATAAATAAAAAAGAATTTTTACCATAATTTTTAACATATGGATTTTATTAAAATATATATATATATTATTTTTATATATTATATACTAAATATATATAATATATATTATATAATTAATATTTATAATATATTTATATAAAAACATTTATAATATATTTTATGTGTATATTTTTGTATTTTTCTTTTTATTGCATATATATATTATTTTTTATATTTTTACATATTATGTACATATAATATATCTTTTTCTTTTTATTTTCTTTTCTTTCATTTAAGGAATTTTTTTTTTTTAATTTTTTTTAATATTTTTATGATTTTTTATTTCAGAAAATTTAAATATAAAATTATTTACGATACTTTTCAATTAAATATTTTTAAACATATTAAAGATATACTATACAACTGAGAATGTAATATTTTAACATTAAACATTAAAATATCGTAATTTTGAAAGAGAAAAACAGAAATAGAGAAAAATCATATAATCAGTGCAATATTTAGAATATGACAAATGAAACTAAATAAGTAAGAATAACAAATAATAAGAAAAGAATATAGATAGAATAAAAATTCACTAACGCCATCTCTTGAACATTTTTAGAAAAAAATGTCTTTGGCATTCGAGAGATGGAGCTGTTCCTTAATTGTTAATCTACTTTATCCTGCTTTAAGAAGTGTCTCTATTACTCAAGAGATGGCATTAATAGTTAATTCTTATACTATTTCTATTTCTATTATATTTTTTTAACCTGATTATTCTTTTTATTTATGTTTTATGTAAATTTCAAATTAAAGTTTCAAATTAATAAAGATTCGTTGAGAGAGACATCAAATATATTTATTAATATAATATTAAATGATCTAGATTTTTTTAATGGGATATAATGAAATATTGAAATATTTAATTAATATATAATAATTCAAGATTTAATTTCAAGAAACTTTATTGTACAAATAGTAAAGTTTAGATTACCATCGAATACATAAACGATGAACTTTTAATACATATTAATGAATATGGATTATTTTATAAACAATGGTAACATTTGAAGAATTTCCTTCCTTTTTCTTTATTAAGGATAAATATTATATTTAATAAGTTAATCAATTTTTTTTTTATTTTGTCAAATGTTATTTGCCCAGTTTGATTTTACTTAAAAACTATTAAGAAATCTTTGAGTCTCACATTTAATGATTTGACTTTGAGCGTTACAAATGTACAATATAAAATGAATTTTTTTTATAAATGCGTTTTACAATATATATTGCATTGTAGATTTTAAATTTATTTACAAGTAGTTTTTGTAAAATTAAGAAAAAAATGTTAAAGCCTTTATATTGCAATAATATTGTTACACGTTCCAGTTACGTAAAAATTTATTTAGACTATAAATCAAAATTATTTATTTTTTTATTAAATGATTTAATTTTGGAAATATATAAAATTTTCATACTTTTAATTAATTAAATTTGCTAAGAATTCAATTTTGTAAATTTGAATTGGATATGTTACATTACAATATCATCTTATTTTTTTTTATAACAATATATATATATATATATATATATATATATATATATGTATATATATAAGATATGAACTTTAATTTTAATTTTTATGTGACTGGAATGTTATATATAAAAATTTATTTAAAAATGTAGAGTCAAAGAAAAATTAGTAAATTGTAAAAGATAATTATTTTTAAAAAAAATAAAAAAAAATTATTTATCAAAATTTATATAATACGATTTTTAATACGATTAAAGAAAAGAAAATTAATATTTTTTTTTTAAATCAGAAAAAAAATTTATACAACTTAAGATGATTTATACATATATATATATATTTCTCATCAGACTTTTGATCAAATTTTCTTTATTTTTGATACTATCTATTAATAGACAATCTTAATAATAATAATAATTTTTTTCTTTGTTTAATCTCAATAAGTTAGTATATAATTTCTGGTGAAAAATTGACTACTGTATAAAAAACTTATTATCTATTTAATCGTGTTAAAAATTTTTAGACATGGTAATGATGTAACAATATCATATGTTCTGTACAGTATAACTTTCTTAATCACTTTATGTTTATGAGATAAAGTTTGTGATATAATTAACAAATTACTATTCCATTTTTAAAATTCTTCCAACTTCTTCTTTCTTCTTTCATTTGAAGAAATTCCTTTCATGAATATAGTTTATTACATTTCCAATAATCCTTTTTTCCCGTTCGATTTAATCAATATTTTCGATCAATATTTTCATTGATATCAAATCGTTGGTAGAAGTTTATGTTCATTTTAACACCACGAAGACCTTATATTGTAATATATAAAAAAAATATATATATATTCCAAACAAATTATAAATTATTCTAAAAATATCAAAAAAAAAAAAAAGTAAAATTAAAATACAATAATAACTGTAATTAAATAAAAATTCTTACAACAATATTTCTTCATTCTTTCAATATTTCTTCATTCTTTAAAGCAATATCGATGAATAACAAATATCAAACAGTTGATTAGAAAAAATAATTCGAAAAAATTTCAAAATAATTTAAATAAAAAGAAAAAAGAAGAAAACAAATTTCGATTCCTCTTGGTCCCCACAATATTAAAGATAAAATCTTTGGATACGTTCGATCATTACAAATATATTAATGTTTATGAATTTATAAATTAATCGATTCGCAGTCTCGATTGCTTTCAATGGCAGATGTGTGTTACAGTCTTTTTAAAAAACATTTCCTCTTTCTCGGATATATTTCTCTCACCACGGATAAAGAAACAAACGATGAATAATCTTAATAGACTTGAAAATTACCGTCGCGTTAACAATCGACGAATTTAAAAACGACGAAAGTTTATTCCACCAATTCGAATTTTTCTATACCATTTATTCTATACATGAGATACACGCTACATTTGCTTCTAAATTTCTAAACACACCGCATAAACGATATCATCATCAACGATTCTCGTACAAATACAAAAATTCAACGATACTTAAATCAATTTGTCTCGTTAAGCTCTTTTCCTATAATTATTCCTCATTGTTTCTCATCGCCTTTCTTTCATTGGGACGGTTCGTTTTAAAAAAAAAAAAAATCACCATATTTGTCTCGCACGATTCGAGATCGAAACTGGCAGTCAATTAGCTGATCGATCTTAATCGAACTTAATTCAAGTGTTGTTCGATTCGTTTCTTCTCTTACTCTTGAGTTTCATTTTCAATTTCATCGAGTTTTCGTCGTATCCTCGACGAAAATAATGGGGAGAAAAATTTGATAAAAAAGACATATATATGTGTGTGTGTGTGTGTGTGTGTGTGTGTGTGTGTGTGTGTGTGTGTGTGTGTGTGTGTGTGTGTGTGTGTGTGTGTGTGTGTGTATGTGTGTACGCGCGATGAAACGAATTACGAAATGGAAACGGTGTCACTCAATCGTTATTTCATCGATTGGAACGTCATTCACTTTTTCTCCTTTACACGGTTCGGGGCGGAATTACATCCGTGAAAGTTTGACGAGTTATTAAAAAAAAACCGAAATTCGATAAACTTGTCGATCAAGCTCCCTCGAGTTCCCTTCGAGACTGGTCGTTTTTTCCTTTTCCCTTTTTTCTCTCCTCCTTTTTCCCCTGATGAAGTTTGAACGATGAAAGCATCTCTCGGTTGCCGAGGTATCTCATTAAAAAGCGACTCGATTTGTTTAATCACCGGCTATGTCGTGGTCCTCCTCGGTTTCCGCTTCGTCCTCCGCTTCCTCCTCCTCCTCCTCGCTTTCTACGCTTTGCACCAGCCTCGCGTATCTGCGCATGAAATAACATATATATATACACACTTGATCTTTTTTTTGTTCGATTTTGTTTGTCGAACTGATTCACTTTTTAATTTTTTGTTTTCGTTTCCGTGAAAATTTTGGTAAAATTTTAATTCTCGCTCGGGATTATTTTCTGGCTCGTTTTGTGCCAGGCAATTTTAAAAGCGCGATCGATAAAAAAGAATTATTTGCCATAGGCAATTTAAACAGATTAAATCATCAAGTTAATCGCGTTAAAATGGATTAACAACGCGGCATGTTATGAAAGCAACGATTGATCGATTGAAAAAAGTACTTCATAATATTCATAATATCACATCTCGTAACGAGCAACGAAATCCAATCAACTTTCGCCTGACTCCATTTCGAATACTTTATCATTTTTTTTTTAAAGGGATCGCCAAACAGTTAAAATTACGCGAGGTGTTCGAGATACAATCTAAGATCATTCAATTTTGATCGAACGTTATACAATTTTTTCATACATTTTATGGAATTATTTTCATACATTTTATGATATTTATATACATTTTATGATTTTTAAATATTTATTACTTCGATTTAACGATGAAAGAACGTGTACAGGAAACGATTGATGTGCGACGGTGTAATTAAATTCTCGATAGAAAAAAAAAAAAAAAAAAAAGTGAGGATAAAAATTCGACGAAAAGGAAAGGTATGAAGAAACGAATGGGTATACCTGACGGTATATCAGACGGGGGTAGTTTTTCTCAATGTGTCGAAGGTCCATTCACCACCTCTGATCGGTGGTGGGGGTGGCAAAGGCTCGTCAAGATCGAAAGTCACGAACTCGTGTTGCACACTAGGACTGTATTCCTCTTCCTCTTCTTGAAGGACATCGGCTGTCGTGCTGACCTGTGAAATTAATTTTTTCCCATCTTAATTTAGTTTGATCCTTTTAAACGTATTAGCGAGAAATTGGAATGGAAAGTTCGATTGGGAAATTTAATATTTAATTGTAATCACGGTTATTTCTCCTTTTTTCTCCTCTTCCTCTTTTCTTTCCTTCTTTTTCTTATAAATTGAAAGTACTGTTTCGTTGTATTTTTAAGAAAAATTGTCGAATGTTCGACAATTCGAATTACAAATTTCTATCCTTCTATGGATATTGTGGAAAAAAATATGTTTTTCGTGATATTTGTTGAAATTGTTTCAAAATTTTTTAAAAGATAATAAGATTATGGGTTTGAGATTGGTTGAAAAAAGAGAAACGATAAAGAGTATTAATACGATTATTTTAAAAAATATAAAAAAGTATTAAAGTATTAAAATATTATATATATATATATTTTTTTTGTGATATAATTATTTTAAAAGAATATAAAATAAATACCTTCGAACGAAATTTTATCAGTCAACCCACGAATGTTTAAAATTTTAGTTTAACATGTAATCTTGTATATGGATTATTTTTTATTCCAATTTTTTTTCTTTAAGGTAAAAAAAGGACAAAAATTTGCAGCACAGACACGAGACATCGATGTAACCACTATTACTTTCAAAATATATCTAAATTTGGCAGATTTTCAAGAAAACTCGATTCATTTTTTCATCTCACCAAAAATCAAAATAATCAATTCATGTTGATTCACTGCATGCATTTAAGTCTCATTTCAACGGGATTCTATCTTGAAGGTATAAGCATTATTAATTTATTATTATTAATTTAATCTCTTTCATTAATAGAAAAAGAAATTACGTTTTATTCAAGGAAAAAAAGAATTTGTTTTACCGTCTGCGTGGTAAGATCCCTAGGAAATTGTCTGGAATAATCGTGGTAATCCAAATTGGGCGGTGGTGGTAAAAATTCGTCGAAATCCACGTGGTCCACCGAATCCCTTCCGAAGAAGTATCTTTTCTGATGCCTCTCGCAGAGGAAACCACTGTGGCCCAAGATCGCGTGATGATTCGCATGATGCACGTGGTGATTGTCTAAATGATACACTCCCTGAAAATAAATTTGATAAAAAGGGAAACGAATTCTTTGCCCTAATCCATTACACGATATTTATAATTTAATGAAACCAGATCGAGGAAAGAAGATTAGAAAAAAATGAATAGAGAAAATTATCATGCATACATATATATATAAATTCTGCGCATAAAATTATTCGTTTAATACCAAAAGACGTTAAGGTTGATCGCTTCAGCACGGTATTAAGGTCAAACGCATAAAAAGATACGTTAAACCCCGATCTGCATAATTGTCTCACGGTTGCTTCGAAAAGAAAAGAAAATTCGAACCACTTTCTTATTATTCCGTCCAACGTATTCTCTTATTCTTCTCTTTCGTATTTTCCAATTTAACAATTTAATCAGAGAAAAATCTGATTTATTATTTTGACATTTTGTACTAATTTAAAGATGATAATATTATATAAAATAATAGATTTAAGAAAGATATAAGAAAAATATAAAGAAAAATAAATAAATGGAACAGGGGTAAAAAAAGAAAGAAAGAAAGAAAAAAAAAAAAAAATCTCTGCAATCTTCGTCCAGAAATAGATATTTGAGATTTGACTTTGAATGCAAATCAGATAATGAATCGAGGAGAAGCGGAGGATCATTTAAAATTCACGAGAAAGAAAAGATAAAACGATACGTCTACGGTACAATGGTGTGCATAGTACGTACGTCGAGTCTGTAAAGGGACAAGGTTGATGGTCTGGTAGGACGGTATATGGCTGACCTATTCCACTTGCACCGGTATGGAAGGCATTGCGCTTCTACCGACACGAGAGGATGAATCAAGCTCGACGTTAACAGAGGCTACATGGAACATAGCAGGTTACGAATTGTTCTTTTCCTCTTTCTCTCTATCGAGACTTCTTTTCCCCTTGCTTTTTTTCACGCCCCGTCCGCGTTTACCTTGTCCTCTTGCTCCTCATTTATTTTATTATCTCTCTCACAATCAAATTTTTCTTCTTCTTCTTGGAAATAAAGGAATTCTTTTGCAATATTTTTATATTTGTCAAGAAAAGAAAAATAAAAAGAATATTCCATTAAAATTCTTATTTTGTTTATACGCAACAACAGATCTTATTTCACTCGATTAAAATGATTAAAATGAACGTGAATCTTGAACTTTTTTCCTTTCTTGTGAATTATATTTTAATTTGGATCTTGAACGTGTAAAATGTGGAAAACTTTTAAATTATCGAATGATTTTTTTACTACAAAGAGTACGAATATCTTATTCTATTTAATATAAAATCATAAATTATGTTTAAAGTGATTTAAATAAATCAATTTATATATCGTAATTGCAATTATTCATGGACACTATAACAGATACTGCTTCGTGTGGGAACGTATAGTTAGTATACTTTTTTTATTGCATTCTTTTTACGACGATGAGAAAGTATTATATATCATCTATCAACATGTTATTCACTCGTTAAAATTTACGTGCAATCGATAAAAATTACCGATCAACGAATAATTCATGAGAACATTAATGCAAAAAGTTCTCCGATGGAAGAAAAGAATCCGAGAATCAACCACGAAATCTCTTCCAAGAAGAAGAAGAAAAATTTGATTGTGAGAAAGATAATAAAATAAATGAGGGGCAAGAGGACAAGGTAAACGCGAACGGAGCGTCAAAAAAGAAATTAATTTTTCTTTATCTCTACATAATATTCATCGATGTAAAAAAAAAAAAAAAAAGAAAACTTTATCATAATACTTATAAAAACATTTCTTATTTCTTCTTCCAAACTTGTAACATACAAAATTCACTAAATACTTAATAATATCAACAACCATCAAATTTTATTCAATTTCTCCATCCAATCCTTTATCATCAATCGAATAATTCCTCAAACCTATATTCACCTCTTGAAAAGACGTTAAATTTCCATCCCTTCCTCTATTGTTTTTCTCTCCCATTTGTTCCCATTCTTCAATTCGATTTAATTCGCAAACGTTCACGTATTCACAGCTCCTCCTCTTCTCCCCCTCCCTCCCCCTTCTCCTCGCGTGAAAAAAAAATTTGAAAGGCAAAAGTTTGAAAAGGGGAGAGAGAGAGAGGAAGGAGGGACGATTCACAAGAGTGTCACTTGTTGTGTCGAAGCGTATTGCTTGAGACGAGATCTATCTGTAAGCACTTGGAGGGCAGGCAGAGACCACCACACTTGCTCCCTCTGCCTCGTTTCCTTTTCGTCAGGTGTCTATTTTCCAGTTAAATGTAATTCAAGCTTGGTAATTCGATTAGAGTTTCGGGGAAGAGAGGAGGGAGGGGAGAAGAGGTTGTTCGAAAGAAAGATATCGAGGGGAATCGCACAGACAAGAATCGAGTCGAGGCAAACGAGAGATCGCGAGGAAAGGTTAAGTGATCGTCGATATATATCACACCTTGATCTATATCACATTCTGAGCCTCGGTTTATAATCGCGTCAACGCACCCTTTGTCGGTACTCACAATATTGTTCCAAAGCGGTACAACGTTCGTTAAATTTAAATTAAACTCATCCCGAAGTAATTCGCGCGAGTTCCCCTCTCCCCCTCCTCAGCGCTAAAATTTTACACGAGCAGTCGTTAAATTGTGTGCAGATGGGGGTTTATCCTGTACATTTCGCGCTCTATTGTATCCACGTTATAGTTATTAAACGAGTAATTTAACTTGGGAACGAATGTTTCGCACCATGGGAAAGCTGATTTGTGAAATTAAACGGTTGTTAATTGTTGAGAAAAAGTAACTAGTGACATCTAGGGGGGGAAAAAAATAACGTTACGTTTTGCGACTAGGAGAGATTCGACCGCGTTGCACGTATACATTCATCCGAGTTCCAAAGTTTTGTTTTATCCTTCAGCCAAGGGGGAGTTTGTAGTTTGAATTTTTTAAACGAATAACTTATCTTCCTTAAAAAGTTTTCAACAAGAATCTCTAGAGCGTACGCGCGAATCGAGGGAAGCGTGCACAGATTGGGAGTAATCAAAAAATAAGAAGCGCGAATTTTATAGGTTAGGTTTTTCGAAGTCACTGAAAATATCTTTTCTGCAATTCTGAGCTTCGTTCTAACTAATCGATTAACATTATTTCTCGTGAAACAAATTTAAAAGTTCTAATTTAAACGTAAAAGTACAATTTTCACCAAAATCGCGCCGATATTCTGATATTCTGCCAAGGCGGGACTAATAGTTCCGATTCGCGTAACGAAAAACTTTTTAAGCGGATGTTAATTCGATCCAAACGTGGTCGTATAAAAGAAGCTAATACTACCAACCCCGTAATTTTTTCGCCTCGAGTCTCTCCGTACCAATTCCTTCTGGTGCCAAGAGATATACAAGAAGATGGCGTAAGTGCCAGCGACCTCGGTCGTGATGAAGCCACTCACGTACAGCAAAAATGAGAATCCGTACCTGTAGGTGAAGGGTGGCCCCTGAAATCGCAAGATTGCGACCAAGATATTCATTCACACGGGACGTGTAACAGATGAGAAGTAATTTTAGGCTACCGAAAGAAATATGAAACCGAGAATTTCATCAGCCTATGTAATATTTAGATAGAGTTAGACGACACCCGAATTAAAATTCATCTACTGGAAAATGATCACGGTACGTAGCAAGGGTTTAAAACGAGATTCGAGTGTCTTTTTTTTTTTTGCAAAATTTTAAAAATATCGAAATTTTAATTCGAGATTAAATAAGTATCAAACGTTTCTTTTTTTGTTTTGTATTTTTTTTTGTGTCGATGTTAATCGAAAATCATATTGGACTGACCTGAAACGACGATCTTGGTCTAAGCTTACTACCAACCTCGGCTTTGAATACAGATATGTACATCACCATTCCCACCAGCATTAACAAACCTGAAAGAGAAACTGATTTAATAACTTGAAACGTTATCTCTGCGCCACATATTCTCGTGACAATTTCACAAAATATGGATCTTTCATCGTAACGCGATTATTTGAACTTTGATCTTTGATTTCTTCGCGCAAGTTCAAAGACTGTGGACGTAAAATAATTAATATTACCGATTGAGAAGAAAGGTAAATAAATGATGATATTTCACGCGTTTTCAAATTTGAAAAATCCCCTTTTTTTCTCTTAAGGAACAATTTTTACTTATAACGGGACAACATATACGTTATGGATTCTCTCACGCTTTCTCTATTCATAACTCTTTTTTTTTTAGAAAGGCAGAGCGAGCAAAGTATCATGGTGCAATATAAGCTTGGTGTACTTTATTACTCACCGGAAACTATGAAGACCACGCCAGCGACAAAGACGCAAAGTCTGTGTCTCGGGTGAGTAACGTGAGCTGTGAAGTAACAAACTTCGGCTACCACCAGCAGCGATGTTGCAGCGAAGAAGAACATTGCCGACTTGGTAACTGCATCTACGTAAAAAATATGAGTATGAAAGGTTGGACGAATGGGAAAAGTTCCGAAATTTTTCTTTTTCCTTCTTTTTTTTTTTTTTCGGAATTACGTCATTACCTATGTGAAAATGTGAAAATACCGATGAGAGAGATTTGAGACGAGAATATTTTTCACATTTTTTTTTTTTTTTTTTTTTCATATTTTTCAGTTCAGGGAACGAAGAATTTTCGAACGAAATTGAAGCTTATTCGAATAGATTCAGATTTTTGTTCCAAGAAAAAAATAATATTACTGAAAGTCATCAGAAATCTTTATGTAATTTTTATTATATTTTCAATGAATTGAGAAAAAAGGGTAAAAGTATTCAGATTGAATTTATCTTTAATTTAATATTTATGAAAACCTATTCAAAAAATAGAGAAAATCATGCCATTTAAGTTATTTTTTGTTTTATCCCGATATCTTAACCGGTTGCCGAGATATAAGGATTTGAAAGTGTTCATAGCACTTAATAAGACACCGCAAAGATTGTGAATGGGCCCGTAGTGACCTACATTTTTTCCTGGAAATGCGTACTCTGTCCAAGAATTAGATCTGATAGGTCAATGAGACGAAGCACGAGTGAAAAGAAAGGTGCGAATAAGTGGCAAGGAGATGATGAACGATTTTAAATTTCTTTACACGACGATATCTCGGGAACCAGAAGTCGTATCGAAATGAAAAAAAAAGTGTTTTAAAGGGCAAAACTCCACCTTTTTAATGGTCTTTCGTTCGTTGACCAAAATTCATTGTCTTCGGAGTTATAGCGGTTAAAACTTTTCCTAATTTTTAACAGGGTTTAATCGAGTCGGGATAAATGATGTAAAGAAATTATCTTTTCTTTACACGACGATATCTCGGGAACCGGAAGTCGTATCGGGATAAATGAAAACGCGTTTCAAAGGGCAAGGTACCGTCCTTCCAACGATCTTTCGTTCATTGATTAAGAACAATTATTCTCGGAGTTATAGCGATTTAAATTTTTCCTAATTTTAATAGAGTTTTAATCGAGAATAAACGCGAGAAATACGCGTTTATTTTCTAGAAAGAATATATATTTGCTTACGACGATCTTTCTAATGATTTTAAATCATCCTTTGATTCAAGCATGATAAAAAGAATTTTTATCCAATTTCACGGATTATTAAATGATCCTTCACTCCAACGAACGTTGTAAAAGAAAAAGGAAAAGGGACAAAAATGGGAGGGGAAAAATCTGGATGGACAAATTGTCAGATCCAGTTTATCACGGATGGCACATTCCCCCCTTGTGAAAGCGTTTCCCCGCCGAATATTTTACGAAGCCCCGTCACGCTCCAATTCAGTGTCAGACAGAGGACACCTAATCAACCCCTCCCTCTCCTCCCCTGCCTTTCCCTCCCCTCCCCCCTTTTCAAAGGCACACGTCCCACCAATATCATTTGTCTCATGACGCTCGTTCTACTCACATGGTATAGCCATCGTCGAGTCGCTCGGATCAGGGCTGTACTCCTCGTTTGGAAAATAGTCGATCCTCGAGCACTCGTATTCCATACGGGAGCCTGGAAAAANAAGAAAGGAAAAAAAAAAAAGGAAAAAAAAACAGAAGAAAGTGACTCAAGCAGGTTGCTTGCGCGAGTTTGTTTCTGTGTGGGCGGGTTTGATGGAGGGGGAGGGGGGGAAATTGTTCGATGGCAAGGTAAATTCGCTCTCCGTTTTTAGTTACGCGTTCAACGTTCCATGTCCGGTGTGCACACCGGGCGTGTTCCGGGTTCCAGCTTTATAGCTCTCGTATTTTATGTTTCATTGTCGCGAGAACACAGCTGGTCGTTAGTAATGTTACATTGCGTTGCTGGTTTTTTCTTTCTTTCTTCCTTTTTTTCTTTCTTTCTTTCTTTCTTTCTTTTTTTTTTTTTTTTATCGCATGCTGTTGGAAAACGCGCGAATTAGACTTAGACTTAGATTCTGCGTGAAATCTCGGGGATCAAGGATTCGCATTCTTGTACTTTTTTATTACGAACTTTTCATATTTCGTTGTTAAATGTGCATGCATTCAAATCGATTTTTATATCATTGCTCGTTGTACATCGCGTACCTCGTGTAACGAGTGAATTGAGATAATTCATAGAAGGAAGCAGAAAATAGAAATTCGTTTAATATAATTTCGAATGTGTGTATTCAGATAGATCTATTTATGATAAATAATTGCAATCCGTGACAGATGGTTGCAATCTCTCGTAAATTGTTAAGCGCGAGATTTGTTTGTGATTCTTGATACTCTAATGGCGCAATATTTTAGCTCTAGATTGATTTGATAGGATATAATAACACGATATTGTTATTATTTCCCAGCGTTTGTTATCACATGTTATTTTAAATCGTTTCCATTTTGCTATTGCCGGCTGGTTTTATTTATTTCATTTATATCTGTTTTTACGGAGAACAATAACGGGTAATATCTTTATCCCGTGTATGAAATGATTTACACGGGAAACGTGATCTTTTTGAATAGACGTTCATTAAAACTTTCACTGGATGAGATATTATTTCCACCGTAATTAAACCAACTAAATCCAATTGGATGAATACCGTAATTCGACGTGGATCGATGGTGTTCAATCATTTTCTCTCAGCCTGTTTTCATTCATATATTATTATTTTCAGACTTGAATCCGTATAAAGATCGTATCTCATTTTTTCTCCTTAAAAAAAAAAAAAAAAAAAAAAAAAAATAAAATCCAACTAAATTAGAGATTTCCATTACTTATTATATAAAATTCTTTTCTCAAAAATCTATTTGGAACCGAGCAAAATTACCATTAATATCTATAACGTTAAATTGATAAAAATTAAGAAAAAGGAAAAAAATTATAATTCTCGCGATGTATATTAAAACATTACCAGATTGTTGAAAAATGAAATGATCGATTTTACAAATCCTTGAAACTATGAAAAGAAATAAACAAGGGAATTATTAATAACAATCGATCAAAAATTAATCGTAATTAATTTTAACCTTATATCCAAATGGACGACGAACGTATCGAGTGCTTCGTGTCAAATTTTGATTAATATTATTTTCAATAAAGCTGTAAACATCGATGGTAGTAGCCTTATTAAAAATTCACCCAATTTCGTATGCAACAACCTGATAAAATAAACAAATTTTAATCCTTTCTATTAACATACGTACATTTTAATTAAAACGTGTTCACGAACGATGCAATTTATTTATGAATATATCGTATTTATTTATTTGTTTATATATGGATCATCGTCAAAGGAAAAAAAAAAAAAGAAAAAATAAAAAGAAGAGAAATTAGAAAGAGAAAAAGGCACGAGGAACTTAATTATCTCTTGGATCGTCTAACTATGTGAAAATAGAAAGATTCAAAGGAGGATTCGCGCAAGAAGAGAAGTTGGACGAATTCAAAGTCAAAGGAGGAAGCGGCGCATGAATGTAATTTATATGCCATGGGCTGGTAAATCATCCCTCCCCCCTCACCTCCTCCTTTTTCTTCCCCACTCCAAGCATATTTTTCGCCCTCCTCCGCTTCCTCCCTGAGATTTAATTGAAACGAAGGTGGTAAAGAATGGTGATCCGTGACCTGTGAACGACCGAGTTCGAACACGAGTTCGGTGTTATTAGACCATCGTTCGTCATAATGCTTCTCTTTTATACGATATGATTTAACGCGAGATCGATACCTCCATCTCGCTCTTTCCTCTCTTTGATGAAACGAGATCTTCCATCTTCTTGAAATTGCGAAAACGCGAGACACGTGTTTCCGTTTTAATATCACAATATAATTGAAAAGATTCGATGAAATCGAGGGATATTTTTTTTTTTTTTTTGGAAACGGAATTATTCGGAATTTTTCAATCAAATCGAATTTCGATGATGATTTATGTCGAAAAAAATTTTTTTGAACAATGAGAATTTTCATTATCAGTTTATTCACCTTTCGCGAAAGATTTTCCCCCTTAAATTTTTTTGTTTTCAAAATTCGAAAGCTTTTTCACGTAATTTTGTTTAAATTTGATTTTTAGATTTGTTGGCGGATTTTAAAACGAACGGATCGATATGGGTTTTAAACTATTTTCCCTTGAGAAATTAAAGGAATCGAATTTGTTGTTAAATTTTTGTGGCGAGTGTGTAATTTCATTAATAATTTTTAGATTTCGAAGGTTTTAAGAGTATCAATTGGATAAAGGTTTTTGAAATATTTTTTTTTTCACCGTCGAATTAAAATTGTTGAAGAAATTTAGAAAATTGGTAAATTTTGCGTTGAATGGTGGATTGTTATTAAACGTATTTCGTGGGAATTGTCGTCGTAAAAATGGAGGAATGACGGTAGAATCGTAAAACGTCAAAATCTGTGTCAACATCCATCCCGTGAAATCGAAATATAAAACATAAAATCAAACGGTTTGTATGAATTTAATCTATCAAACGTTTTATTAACTAAAAGATATTAATTAAAACTTTGGGAAATAGCATCGGTCCAAGTTTGAATAAAATGTAATAGATTAAATAGATAGAAATTTAATAGAACGGAAAACAAAACTTGTTAATAATCGATTACCAAACCATTTTCGAAATTTCATTAAAAACGGAAGATTGAAGTTTTGTTCCCAACAGAAATATATTAGAAAGATTTCGAACTTCATGAAATTGTAGAATTTACGATTTAAAAAAAAAAAAAAAAATTAGCGACGAAAAATTGTCAAGCAAATATTAACAACCCTCGTGATTAAACACAAAATAAACGTAACGTCCGAAAAAAGAAAAAAAAGAATTTTTTCTATTTACGCAACTTCTTCACTTTCCAGTGAACGGAATCAACAAATTCTACTCCTGAAAACAAAATACAAATTAAACACAATTTGCACTTGTATCCCTAAAATTACATTTCTCTTACTCAAAAAAAAAAAAAAAAAAAAAAAAAGAAAAATCACCTCTTAATTAACCAAAAAGCAAAGATAAAATAAAAAAAAAATTCTTTAATCGTCGCGCAAACAGGATAAACAACTCCTTAACTCGGAAGCGGAAGCAAATTACGGGTTAACCGCCAACTAAATAATTACGTTATGCAAATGATCAAACATTCCATTCGTCGAAGCTAAGCTTGGAAACAGGTGGTGAAAACGTGTTTCCATTTCGTATTTACTTTCGATGCTAGTCATCATTAAACCGAAACTATTACGCGCTCCCCCTCCTCCCCCTCCCTTCCCACACGCATGGAAAAGAGTGGGGAAGAGCGGTGGAAGGGGGAGGCAAGGGGTTATCCACCGGATTAGGAGGAAGGGATCGCGCTTATCGACCGGAAATTGTAAATTCGATTTCGGTGTTTAGAAACGAACGGTTAAATGGCGGAATCCACGCGGAATCAAAGCGTTTCTCAAAATCATCGGGAATGG
Organism: Apis laboriosa; assembly: GCF_014066325.1. Classification (NCBI taxonomy): domain Eukaryota; kingdom Metazoa; phylum Arthropoda; class Insecta; order Hymenoptera; family Apidae; genus Apis; species Apis laboriosa. The sequence continues at coordinate 596,696 of NW_025224442.1, read as the reverse complement.
GGCGCAAAAGGCCTTTGAGGCCTTTTACGAGTTGCGCGATGGGTTTGTGCGGATGATGGTGTTAACGGGTTGGGTTGAACGACGCGGGCCAGGGGGAAGGGGGATTGGGCTGGTAGGCGTGGAACAGTCATTTCCGGTTCGTGCCGGAAGTTAGCCGTATTGCCTCCCTTCGACAGTCGAGAATCGATATTCCAGGTCCGTTCCCGGCTTGCCCACTGACACAGCTACCACGTGTTACGGGGAATAATAACTCGTCTGCTGTTAATGTACAATCCATGGATCGACCACGGGTATATTTTGGCTCGTTTATGCGTGAACCGGAAACGCGCGGTTCTTGGTCGATTTCTTGGTTTCGATTTGCCAACCGATTATTCCTATATTCGGCTGTTATTAGCGAGACTGGGGATTTTTAGAGAGAGAATTTTGGAAGGGTGGCAAGTTTGAATTGTTTCTAATCGAGAGATTGAAAACAAAAGGAATTTTCAAACTTCTTATTTAACTTGGTATATTTATATAATTTTCAATGTGGAGATAAAATATCGAAGGGTTTGGAAATAATAATATTTTTTGTTATATTTGTACTGTGTCATTTGTTGCATTATTTTTCATGATGTTTAATTGTAATATCCTTGGTAATAATATTTAAATGTTGTAATTGCAATAAAAACAATTGCAAATATTTCTTTTAATCATTCTACGTGATACGTGATATTTGCATAATTTAATTCAAAAATTAAACAACTTTTAACAAAGAGCGAAGCGTAATAATTTTACGTTTTAGTAATTTCGCTTTTCCCCTAGATAGAGAATCTTGAGAGATACGTGTAACCTCTTCTAAAAATTCTTTTTTTCGCGATAGAAAACATATATTTGACATAGACAGTTCGTGAAGCAGTGGAGCGGAAATATAATACGTGTTGTTCTGTGATTTACCGAGGTAATTTTGAGAAAATATTCCAATGATAATAAGAAGTTTTGATAATGAAGAGTTGTTTGTCAGAGAATTCTATTTTTCCAGCTGAGGGAATTTCTCTTCATATTCTGTAATTATCTTTGGTGGAATAAGAAATTTATTCGAGCAATTCGACTATTTGTAATTAAATTTTGATGGTATTAATCATTAATATGGAGGAAATTGTTATGAAAGATAATACGAATCATTTGTTAAAAATTAAACGAATATTTCCGAGAAATAATCGTATTTAGATATTACTATAGGTAAAGTGTTTTCGTTTCAAAAGTTTCTTGAATTGAATTTACCCAATGTAATAGGATTAGTTTAAATTTTCTCTGTGCAATTGTGACAATAATCACTCGTTATTACCATATCATACACGTCTGCCAAGGATAAAAGATGAAAGCGTAATTTCAGCCGGGTACAAATTCTAAAAATTCGAGGATATTATTTTATAATACCAAAAGTAAAAATTACTTTGATGCTCAAACAAAAGTTTCATTCCAACAATTTTTTTCACGTTCATTTTCATTACCTTTTTCTCGATACATCGCAAGATTAATGAAAATTTACATATATATACATCTCACAAAAAATTATCACGAAGAAACTATTGATAAATCTATCGAAAATATTGATCCCAAAAATTCGAATAAATAATGCAACTAATTTTTCAAAAAACCTGTTATCATCGAAACCTAACCTAACTTTCGAAAACGATTCGAAAAATTCTCCAAATAAATTCCCTTAAGAAAAAAAAAAAAAGATGATCGTTGAGATAGAATTAATCTTTGGAGGAGTGAATGGATGAATAAAACAGATCGGCAAGAGAGAGATTTTTTGAAAATTTGAAACTGACCGATGCGCCGCGTCGAATCACCGCGTCCAATAGGAGAGCGCGCTCATAAAATACGAATCGCGACTTGCCTTTCCAACCCCGTGACAAATGCCCCCGGGTATTTAATAGAGTAATCGTGGTGGTGTCTTCGTGTCCAGCGTAGCCCGACCCGTTTGTTCCAATTAGCCGCACTGATGTTAAATAATGTCACGCCGGGGAGACCGGCGTACCCCTCGCCTTCTACTCCCATCGCAGTTGTAAATTGGATGATCCTATTTCGTTGTAAACTTCATCTCGGTGGTTGGAGGTCTCGCGTGGCTCACTACGCGGATCCTCGTTTCCTTCTTTAAACGGCCATTGGAAAATCGAGTAGCCAGAGAGAGAGAGAGAGAGAGAGAGAGAGAGAAAAAGAAAAAAAAAAAAAAAAAAGAAAAGAAAAGAAAGGAAGAAAGTTCGTTCGTTTTCATCCCTCTCTTTTTCCCCCATCGATTCGAGAATTTTCTTAATTAAAATGCTCGACCATATGTCTCCCCGATTCGTAGGACGTGGGTAGGTCGAAAGATTTTCTCTTCTAGGGACTTTTTTTTTTTTCGTTCCATTATTGAGACTCGTGATCTACGAGGTTTTATCGTATGTCGAAAAGAAGTTGGAAATTGTATATGTTGGATGTCGTATTTTAAAAATGGACGATATTCAACGATTTTAGACGGTTGGTTATTGGACGGAAGATTATTGGACGTTAATTTGAAGCTTGGAAGGTGGTGAAATTGTGGCGAAACAAACTCATCCATCAGAGGATCGTGCCTCTTACAATTAATCATCTTCAATCTTTGCAGGTTGACTGATCTGATTGGTGTCGCCAACTAATCCTATCTATCATAGTTTCGAGTTATTATATAAAGATCTTGATTTTGAATCGGTGATATGTACAATTGATCGTTGGAAAAATTAAATCTTTTCGTTTTATCATTGATATAGTAATTTTGAAATAAATTGTTCGTAACGTTTGTTAAAAAATAAATAATAAATAATAATTTTCTTGTATGTATTATTGTTTTTTTTTAGTTTATGTTAAATCGTTAATAATTAATCATTGAAAGTGTAATACTGGATGATAGAAGCACGAAAGTATTTTAATATCGGATACCACCACCTGAAAAGTTTGATCGGTTTAACAAGGAGGTTTAATGATAAACGGGCTGGCAACTCATTTAAGTACATGGAAACAAAAAGACTTGGCTGACTTTCGCAACAAGTTGCAAAATTGTGTACCGAAGCGTAACGAAGATTCTAAGATTAACAGAATTTACGGGATGAGATGCATCATAAATCCTCTCTACAGGTTTCTGAAGAAAAGCTCGGTTTCCTCACAGTATTAAGCATAGCGTAAAAGCATCAAAAGCGCATTAATGTTTCGTTCAATCCCAATGATAATTTTGGGATGTTTGCACGAGTAATTTTCGTTTATTTATAAAAAGGAAAGAAAAAATAAATAAAGTAAAATAAACGAAGATCACAAGAAAAGAAACTAGACGTATTTTTCAATTTTAAATCTTAGAAAAGAAAAAAAAAATTGCGTTACCTTTGTTTGTGGACCTTTTAAAAAAATATCCAATCACATAACAAAATATTCTTCTTTCTACAATGTTCGAAAAATCCTTTAAAATACACGAATAAAAACAGAAATCGTTACGATGACTCAAAATGAAAAAAAGAGAAAAGCAAACAGCCATCATCTCTTGAAACTGAAAGAGCGAATGGAAACAGCGTAGGCGTATGAAACACGTATGAAACAAAAAAATAACGAACCGTATGACAAAATACTCTCTACAATCCTTAAATAATCCTTCGAAATAGACGATCCAAATTGAAAAAAAAAAAAAAAAGAAAAAAGAAAAACAATGCTTACAATACGATCAACGATATATAAAACAAAGAAACCGATCAAAATATTCCTATTCAATCTTCAAATTCGAACGAATTCGAAACGAAAAAAAAAAATCTTTTCTTTTTTAAATCTTTCCAAATTCTAAAGAAAAAAAAGAAAGACAAAAACAGATAACAATCATCGATAATTCTCGTCGATAATTCTCCTCCGTCGATAAATCGGTCACGTTTTACATGCAATTTTCCTTTCTTCGTCCCTTGGCCCTCAAAAATTCGAGTCTCCTCGACCGAGATAAGTTATCCGGTGATTGGACGAAGCTCCACCATTGGTACTTCCATTTCTTTTGCTCCTCTTTTCCCTCCTATTTTTTTTTCTCCCTTATCTTCAGGCGTAGCCAGAGGGCATCGTTCCTGGAATAGGCGTGGAACCGCCTCGAGACCGAGCGATGGCGGCGGCAGAAGGAGAAGGCGGTTTCCGGTGCCCTCGGTAACGAGTCATTTCCGACCCACTGTACTCGTCTCCTTCAAACCACCTCGCCCATTCCCTGTACCGTCATTCCTATCGAGAGAGAGAGAGAGAGAGAGAGAGAGAGAGAGAGAGAGAGAGAGAGAGAGAGAGGAGAGGAGAGAGGGAGGCTGGACCGGAATCACAGAACGCTTCGCGAATATTACCAGTTAAATGCTTTCTCCAGGAGAGGAGAGGAATTCTCGAGGTCTGGTGGATAAAGAACGGGATGGATAAGAAGTGTTTGCGGTTGGGAGTGATTGATCTTTGTTTCGTGTCGATGGGGGATGAAATTGAAAGGAAATTCTCGTGCCACGATCGTTGAACAGGAATGAATCGATGATTGCCTGGAACTGTATTTATTAAAATTTTTGCAAGGAATTTGGTGTGACGAATTTTATCAATCAAAATGAATTTTAAAATCAAAATTTTAACCTTCGAGCAACGTGCGTTAAAAGTATCAGCTTTTTAATCCTTCGACCAAGCGACACGTATCGTTTCTTATGCATGGAAATTATAAATCTTTTCATCCTCTGTTAAGTTTCGTGGTCGCGACGATTCGGTGTACACGTACACCATCCCTTAACAGCATTGCCGGACACGTAGGTCTACGTGCTTGAACCTTTGAATATTAATGCCTAGATGGACTCGTGATACCAGCCGGATATTCCTGTATTACGATTTCGACCCTTCCTCCAATATACTAATCCCCTTTGTTGGCCAATTAATTCGATATGATCGATATTCGCTCTGTAAATATGATTTCTTGGTTAAAAAAAACAAAAAACTCTTCACGAGAGAGAGATCTTTCGTTTCATCGAATACTTTTTCTTTTTTTTTTATAAACAGTGGTTATAAATGGTGCAAAAAGTTCTGGAATTGCGTTAATTATAATCTAATCTATTTAACTTTTTGCCAAAAGAGCGAGGATTTCTTTCTTTCTGAATAAAGGAATTTCGTACACTGTGCTTTTTTTTATTATCTCTCTTGTATATATCGCAAAATTTGATGAATATTTGAACTTTATTAATAACAATTACAATCTCTTAACATCGATACATCGATTTTAAGAAGCGACACCGTTTGTTATTTGAATTTCTATTGAAAAATATCTGTAAAAAAATTGTACATTGAAAAAATTAAATTTGTCATAGTTATTGTTCCATTACAACAATAAACACATAGATGAAAAATATTTCGCCATCCGTAACAATCTCGTTAAGCGTAGTCAAATATCAGAAGGATTCATGGGAATGGAGGTATTCAGAGATACCTTTGGCAACTGATTGCAAGCTTTTCAAGATCTCTCCCCTCTTCCCTCTGTTGTGAGAGAGCTTTTCCTCCCTTAGGAAGAAAGACAACGGCATTTAACTCATAATACCTGCAAAACGTTTTGCCTTTGCCATTTCCACTTTTCCTATCTCGCAACGGAACGAGACAGAACTAGGCGTATACTTTACGCTCTACTACTGGAACAATGAAACGCTATTCCTTATCTCAGCTGATAAGAAGAATTTATTTTAATCTTACTACGGTCACAATTTTCTATCGTTATCTCTCGTTATCTTGTTGTAACCCCTTTCGGTTATTTTCTCTTTAAATTATTTCATACTTCACATACGTTTGAATTCCAAAAAAATTGGCGCTCTGAATTTGTCGAGATTTCTTTTTTTTCTTCTAATTATTAGAAATAATTATTACATTTCGTTTGTAGAATATTTTTTTTTTGCGTTTACTTGAAAAATTGAATATCAATTTTCGATACTATTAATTTTATTAAAAATAAAAAAAGTATCTGAAGCTTAAGAAATACAGTTTGATATTTTTTTAATAATATTTTTTTATATATCGTTCGATGCAACGTTCGATAAATAAAAAAAAAATCTATGTGTGTGAAAACACGTTAAAAGGAAAACTGTGCAAAATTAAATGGAACGTGTTAAAAATTTGTGTAAAAACAAAAAAAGGAGTCAGATGTATAATTTGATGACAGTGAATCGAAACACGTGTTCCATAGAATTCAACAATATATATAAAAAAGCTCCTATATTTAAATTTAACATTTGCGACGTTAATTTCAATTGAAATGGAAAAATTAATGAAGTTTGAAAAGTTTGATTCCTAATTTTTTGGTTGATAAAAAGATATAATTGAAAATTCAAATGAATATTTGACGATCAACGCGGACGGATAAACGCAAGTAGAAACAGACGGTTATATTCAGCCGCAGTAGTTAAACTCTGGCTGGTAACGTCACTCGAGGGATCTCGTAAGTTCTGTTGGTTAAGTATTCGGAAAAAGTTCACGAGCAACGAATATGCAAAGTAGTTGGAATTGTGAAATGGAAGACGATATGCCTCGAAATGAAAAATATACTTTTTGATAGTGGACGATCCTCGAATTTATTCTCGTCGGGTGTTAAAAGTTGGGTGTGAAAAGTGATAAAAAAAAAAAAAAAAAAAAAAAACAATTTTAGAAATTGTATTATTTTCGATAAAACAATTTTTGTTTTCGCGCAGAATCGATTTGATTGAACGGAAACATATTTATTTTTAGAAGGTATAAACGGTATCTCGTATGGATACATCGTTGGAAGACAAATTCGTGGTGAAATAATTGGATTGAAAAGAAATATTCTGGCAGAAAGGTTTATTGGTATTTATTGCTGTGGAAATGGTGTCGATCGATCGTATATTCGAAAGATTATTACCGGAAAATGAAAAATAAGCTAATGGAATGGCCGCCGAGCGAGAATTCATTTGAATTAAATACCTGTCCCAATAGATAGGTTGAAAAGTTTATTTTTCTTTTTATCATCTTTACACGTCCAATTTGAAAAATATAAATATATTTTGAAATTTTTAAATTCAATCGTACGGAATGTAATATAATTAAATCGTGGATTTAAATGATGCGAGATACTGATACAATTTTTAATGTTATTCAACTTAAAAATTTTTATATTTACTTTCAATAATAACTTTAATCCAATTTAATCCCGTTAACGTGCTTTTACACTTTTATTTTGGAAATATTGGAATTTTATTTTATTAATGTGAGGTCTGAATAGTAAACAGTCACGTGGAGTAAGGTTAAAGCCCATAGGGCATCGAGAGTATTTGTGGACAGGAAGAGAAAAGTTTCGAATACATGTGACTCCCAAGAGGGATAGAGTCTAGAAGTTGGTTCTCACGTCAAGGAATTGTGGACATTCGTAGATTAAATACGTAAATACGTAATTGATTCAACATGTTATTGTTTCGAAGCATTTTATTCAAACATTCGTTTAATTGATACGTACAATTTTATTTATTTTGAAAAAATAAGATTTTGGAAGAATAATAAAAAAAATAAATTTATTTTGGAGAATAATTCTGAGAGAAGATAATTGGAGAGACAAGAAAATATTTGCAACACGTTAAAAAAATAATCCTTTTAAAAAAGAAGTCTGCAATATCAACGATCGATAAATTTTTGAAAACACTTCGTTCATCTCCAATAAAATCTTCGTAAACTTTTTAAGCCGTGGAATAGATTTCGCGGAAGAGAAGATATTATCTCTTTTCGAATAGAAAATCCTTTCACAGAAGTTAACAAGGTTTGTACAAGTACAAGAAACTTTAGGTCTTCGTGTTACAAGAATGGTTCAATTTTCTTCTGAAGAAGCAAGCTAATTCTCTTTGTTTGAGGAAAATTAGTTTCCAGTGAAGAAGTTTAAATCGAATTCTAACAAATCTAGTGCATCGTGCAATAATCGTATTTTATTTCGTTCTTCTTTTCTATAAGAAACTTCATTTTATAAAAAAAAGATCTAATTTTTTGCGTACGTAAATCCCTTCAGGGATCAACGATCAAACTAAAAAAAAAAAAAAAAAAAAAAGGAACTGAATGGAGAGATATTATAACTCTATGTACCCTCGATAAAACAAATTATTTGCGACAAAAAGAGAATTTTGTTCCATCCACGAATAAACGAAGATAAGTCACGGTCTACCCACTGTATCTCGTTTTACTTAATAACCGACTACTGCATTTATGTAACTATGGCTTTTATCCTTTGATACGGTTCAGAGCTTAGGAAAAAGCTCGAACTGGCGCCGAATTAGATTCCCCTAAATACGATTTCGCAGGCGTACCAACCTGTACCAACCTCAAAGAAGGTCCCAAACAATTTTCCGGTTTCACGATGCTTCGCTAAATTTTTTTTCTTTCTCTCTCTCTCTCTCTCTCTCAATTTCCGTTTATCGTTTCTCGATGACGTTTATCTATTTCTACGTCACTTTTTCGAAACAGAATGCAGAGAAGTATAAGAGGATCGATTGTTACGAGATCGTAAATTCTTGAAAAGTTATTTCCTTTCATAGCATCGAGGTTGATTTAAAAAAGGCTTTGAAAAGTAAGAAGGCAATCGGAAGAGGAAGATACATTTGTTATCTTGTTATTGTGTCACGATGGGAAATGGATGATGAAAACTATCGCGTGTAATCTATATTTTTACTTAGATATTTATCTTGTTGCATAGAAATTTTTTTTGAAAAATTGCAGGGTGGCGATTCTTTAAAACGTTTAAAATCTTTTTTTTTTTTCTTGAGAGGTAGCTGAAGATTTCATTCACACGTCTACTTGACCTATTCCAAGATTCAGGCCGGCTAATGGCGACTGCTGAGTCGACGTTTTCTTTACTATTATCGCTAAAACGAATTTTTTGCAAAATCTATCTATCGTCATTCATCACTTCTTACATCTATCTCGACTCTAACAATGTATAAAATATCGTGAGGGAATGTCGTTCAAAAATTTCACGCGAAAACGAACATATTCATTAAAGGAGAAAAAATTATTCATTTTTGATTCGATCGATTGAATTGATTCTCGTAAAGATGAAATTTCTTCAAATATTATAACATTGAACAAATAAATCTTCAAAAGATTCTATCAACGATTCGATCTCACAATCATATTAAAAAAAAGAAAGAAAGAAAGAAAATTTTTTTCCCCCCAGAAAAATCGCATAAAATAAAAAGAAGAAAGAGAGAAAAATAATTATAATTGCAAGAGACATAACGCTGTATTAAAGTTACTCACTTATGGCGACACAGACCCTCCACAGACCACTGTAAGTAACTTTGCTGTCGGGTTCGACAGAGGCGTTCGACGAAGTTTTCGGCAGTTTCTCCTCCGTAAGGAGCCACTCTCCCGTACTGATAGCGACAGTGACGACTACCAGCGATAGCATTGCGGAAAGACCGGAAGCAATACCTAGGCCACCACCACCACCACCGTTATTTGCACCGACTACGATACTACCACCAGATGCACCAGTAACAACACCCCCAGCACTTGAAGAACCGGGTCCGCCGAGGTTGTCGCAGCACCAACAGCAACAAGACATCACCACGTGCCTCCCTTTTGTCATGGGGACATCCCAGCACTGGTTAGTTAATTTCTTTTTTTTGTTTGTTTGTTTATATAATTTTTCCAAATATCGAGCTCAACGATTTCTTTCGATCAAGATGGAGATGCGATGAAAATTCGGTGATGATATCTATTTTTAATTTTTCCCAATTTTATAGGGTTTTTTTTTTTTGTATTAAATGTGATGATTTTGATTATTTCTTTCGAGGAGTAAGTATTGATTAATTTCGAGTAATTTTAATATTTTTCTTCTTTTTTTCTTTTTTAATGTCAATTTTTCTTTTGATTTTGAATTTTTAATTAAACGATCTAGATAAAAATTAAATCTTCTTTTTCCTTTTTTTACTTTTATTTCGTTACTAAAGTTTTAGAACGTTTTATCAATGGTTCAAAACTTGGTGTTAAAAATCCCTCGAGCCGTAGTTTAAGTACTTGAAAACACTCTTTTTACGTACTTGAGGAACAGAATTTCAGTCGTACGTTTTTACAATTTAAAATATGTACAAATATTACAATCACAGTGTGTTCCGTCTTGAAAACTCGACGTGAAAAATTCTTCTCCGTCACTCTATATTTTTTCCAAGTTAAATATTTCTTTAAAAAAAAAAAAAAGAAAAGTCTCTTAAGAAAACTTCTTATTTCACGATCTGTATTAATCATTGATTTAAAGGAACTCGTAAACCGAAAAGTTCATCCTGTCTTGACGGAGAGACAAATTATTCTTTTCTTTACCCTCTCCTTTATATCTTTATTTCATAAATTATGAACGAAAGTTGAAGAGGCCGATATTGGAAAACCGGTCGGCAATGAAACTCGTTCTTTATTACCATTCGTCGATAATGCATCGGTAGTAACGTCGATAGTTTATTTTCTCAACTTTTCTCAATTCTTCTTTATCTCTTAATTTTTCTCTCACCTTTGTTCGAAAAGATACGCGTTGAATCCGATCTCTATATCCTCACGTAACGAAATAGATCGTCACATTTGAACCTAACCTAACTTCTTAATTAAAAATATCAGAAAACGAAGTATCGACTCGTTCTTCGTCGGTAATTCAGCGTTAATTTTTTAATCCCCGTAAAATTTATTCACGAAAAAAAAAAAAAAAAAAAAAAGAACAGAGTCGGTATTTTTTCCAAAGTTTTTTCAGAATGAACACTTTAACGTCGAAGTTATGGATTGGTAATTTTTCATTCGCTCGATGGATACTCTCGACACGATAGTTTTTCATCGTTGCGCGCCACGCATAGTGATGAACGGTTACGCGTTCGAATTCGAAGTATCGCGTAACAGGAAGGAGGATTGAGACTATTCTTCATTTATCACAAACACTGTGGATAGATTCGAGTAAGTCTTTGAGATCGTGGACGGTCGTACTGTCGCCCTTCAACCTCTGGAAACTTTGGCGTTTCGGAGTTTGCAGTTGGAAGTTCGTCAAAGTGGCCCCAGCCAGTCCTCCCTTTCCTCCAAACCTGTAACAGAAAGGACCGGTCGGAGGTTAAAAGATTTATGAGGCACGTGTGAACCCCGGGAACGAAACATTTCCAGAATTTAAGACGAATTACCGAAATTCATAAATCTTCGTTGGATGGCGACATCCAACCGGCTACGAATTCTTGGAATTCAAGTTAAATTTTGCCAGGTTTATTGGATTACGTTGAACAGATCTTGAAAATACGAGAAATAACAGGATGATATTTGAATCTTCAATTTATCACCAATTATTTCTCTTTGTTCGTACGAGAATACGATGGAAAATTTTCGTTTGTTGAAAATTATAGTTTTATATAACTATTAAAAGTAGAATATTTATTATACGTGTTTCATAGTTAATAAAATTATAATTCTGATATTGTAAATTATAAATAGGAGAACGTAAATTAACAAACGAGACTTTTTTAAATTGATATATATTACACGTTTCACATATTGTCCACGTTTACGAGAAGAAAAGAATAAAAAAGTGATTTAAGTTAGAGAAATGCTAAAGCTCCAAAGGGACGTATATTACAGCCGTGGGAACAAGAAGTTGGCGTGAATGTTTATGTGTCTGAGATATGTGGAAGAAGAGACGAGATTAAGGTGAAAAAAGGGTATATGGCCACCGAAGGTATTGGGTGATCGAATGTTTTGGGAATGGTTGTCTGAACGAAGTAAAATAAAAGAAGAGAAAACGTGCGAGTGAAAAAAGAGGAGTTATCTCTATTTCTAACTTATCGAAAAGATTGAAATTTTTCTTTCAACATTTCAAATCAATCCAAAAAAAAAANAAAAAAAAAAAAAAAAAAACATCTTGCGAAAAAAATCACGTTTAAAATATAAAGAACGAACGAAAAAATTGATTCCTATTGCAATAACTAATCAAAAACAATAACATTGAAAACTTTTTTGAACGAACTTATTATTAAATTCTAAACTCAAAGAGAATTTAATCTCATCCCTAGATATCTTTCGAAAAAAAAAAAAAAAAAAAAAAAGATATCAACCACGAGCATCGAGAATTCATGACGAAAGATGCAAAAAAGGAGCGGCGAGATAATCAAGTATCAAAGCCTCGTTGGATTATCATGCTCTCTTGACTTAGCCGACTAGGCAGTGCTCGAGTATCCTCGACGAGGCATATTTTAACTTTCGACCGCCTGGAGTAAAAGAGATGAAGGGAGGGAAGAGAGAAAGAAAATAAAAAAAAAAAAAAAAAAAAAATAAAAAAACTGAAAAAGGCTGTCTTACGCATCTTGCTTAATCCTTTAATCGTAATTGAATCGACGTTTCGATCTCTCCCTTCCCAAGTTCGAATAGAAATTGAACTTTTAAGCCGTGGCTGGTATAAATTCCACGGGGGTTCCTATTAGCTTAATCCACGGATTCGCCGTTTTCTCGAAGGCCTCTCCCCTCTTCCCTCCTCTCGGACTTTTCATCGGGCATTAGCCACTTTTAACCCGCCAACTTTTATCCCGCGAGGATTATCGAGGTGTAGCTGAGATTTCTCGATTCGATCGCGGCTGGAAAATGATCGAAACAAAGAGGAAGAGAGAGGAGGGGGAGGGGAGAGGGAAGAGGAAGGAAAGAGAATCGATGTGTATTGAAAAGCTATCCTATCCGGGATCGTTAAGGTCTTTCCATTCGAGTCTCTCGGGTCTCTCAAGATGGAGGATATTTAATCCTCCATTGATGGTACTGTGTGTGAGGTAATATATATATATATTCTTGAATTTTGCGAATAATATTGCGAAAAAAAAAACGAATTCGTCGTTTGTTGTTTTTTCTTTTCTTTTTGAAGTGATTTATTTTCTATTTTAATTTTGTATTAATTTTATATTAAATTTTTATTCGATATTGTATTTTTTTTCTTGTTACAACGATGATTTAACAAATTTAATCGACCGCGCACGTCCGTATCGTTCGGGCCCTCGAACGCGACTGCCGGCTCGTCCCGTAATGTTTATAATTTTAATAGAACTTTGTTTTCGTTCGTTTGTAATTTGTAGGTCGTTGAATGTTTGTATCGTGTATTCGGCGTTGGAAATATTGCTCGTAGTGATATTATAATGTAATATTGGTATTGTTCGGATATTTTTCAAGGTAATTAGATTTAATGGAACTCGAGAGGATTGGATTAAAAAATTTTGAAGTGTTTTTTATCGAATAAATAAGAAGATAAGTTAAATTTCTAATAAGTTTAAATATTACGAGATAATTGGTACATAGATGATTTAATTTTGATACTTCTCGAGTTAATATCGATTATCGAATTTAAGAATTTTGAAATTTAAAATAAAAAAAATAGAAAAGAATCTTGTGCATGCTTGTTTTCTTTCTATTTACAATTGGAATTTTAAGTTTCGAGCGAACTTGATATTACTTCAAATATTGACTTGAAACGAAGGAAAGGTTGCTAAGGTAACGTAATGATATTTCCAGTTTCATGCTTGCTGATATCGATTCCCTAAGACTTTTCCCGAACTTCGCGTCGAAATCGTACCTCGAGAAAGTCATCAAACTTTTCTTACAGATATGATTTACAGAGATGATTTTTATATCTTTTTTTTTCCTTTCTTTCTTTCTTTTTTTTTTGTTTTCTTTTTATCTCGCACAGCTAACTCCTTTAACAAAGTTCCAGATGCGCACAGGCGATTCCCTCTTCCTTTCTTACCTAATTTAAAACTTCTTAACAATTCGTTCATACTTTTTCTCGTTACTAGAAACACATTTCAATCAATACGAATTATATTCTCAATCCTATATATCTATTTTATTCAAATTCGATTCGAGACAACTTGATTACAACAATTCTCCGTTCACAATTAATATTTCCAATTGAAAATGATCGAAAACAACAATGAATCAATCATTTCGAAACACGATTCCTCCTGTTTTATACAATTTTCCAACTCACTAATCCTTCTCTCAAATATTAAATTATTAATATCGAAATTAAATCACAATTTTCGTCATATTTAATAAAACCACTTTGTTCGTAATAAATAACGATCTTTTAACAATCTTCCCCAAAATTAAATCAAAAACCAACCAATTTTTCCTTCCCTCTCGTTTCCTCCTTTCCCTTACTACTCCCTTACTTACTTCGCAAATAAGAAAAATCATACGTCAAAAAAATTCGAGAATCAAATTGAAAATCGAATTTAAATATCGAACCACAATTTTCCTTCTCTCTTCCTCCCTCTCTCCCTCCCTGCACCACGCTTAATGCCCATAATTGAAAATGATGTAAATCCAACCCCTTCCCCGCGTAACTCGTAGACGACGAAAATTCAGCCATTCGGATGGAAACCGAGGGGGGAAAGTCCCGCCCCCTCCCTCGGTGTAATTTCGTTTCGAAAATTATACGGTCCTGTGAAAACTTGCGAAGTAACAGTTCGCAGGTGTGGCTCCGGGCGATGCGCAGTTACGCGAGCGGATGTCTGCTCTCGCAGGGTGCGAATGCACGTTGCGGTTTTATAGGTGGTATCGCTATGCGGGTGGGGCGAGTGGGGGAGAGGGGGGGAGAGGGGGTTAATAGAAGTTGCTCAGGTTCTGGTCCGCGATTTCCTCCAGCTTGCAACATGTGACTTCCTAGTTCCTACTTTTCGAGATGGGCGCTTGATAGTTGAGTGACTCTCGCGCGAGTTGCAAAGGGTTGTTGCTAAGAGGGTCGGTTGCAAAACTTGTGGAGGATTGTGGAGGAGGGGGAGTATGTCGAGAGAGGAGTTGGAACTCGTCGATTCGTTGATGTTTTTAATGTTATACAGTCAGAGTATCGAGAGATGTATAAGAGTATTGAGAGGGAAGGTTTAATCGTTTTGTACGCTTTCTTCCTCTCTCTCTCTCTCTCTCTCTCCCTCTTTTTTTAAGGCGAGTCTGCAATATCGATGGATCTATTAAATCGGTGGCGTAAATTGAATGCGTTTTACTTTTTGATAAAATGTTTTTTAAAAAAAATCTGATTTTAAATAAAATTTACAGATAAATGGGTATATGTAAAAAGGGTGTTTTTGATTGTTGGATGTAATTATTATTCCAAGAAGTGTTTTAAATTTAAGTTAATTTGTTTTTAACATAATTGAGAGTTAAGATAATCATTGAAATTTAAAGATATTTTTAATAAAATATGGTTTAATTATGATATAAAAATAGTATGATGAAATATGGGAATCATTTGATAAAATTGTTATCGAATGCTCAGTGAAATAATGAAATTAGTGAAATGTCGATTCAACAGGTGATTAAATTATTGATTTGAATTTGTAGCTTAATTACCCTTGCAAAAAAAGAAAAAAGAAAAAATCAAATCAACGCATTGCGACTATATAAGATCAAAATATTCGGAAATAATTTTTTAATAATTTCATTTCAATTAGAATTGTTTTATAATTTTTCATTCTCAATAAAATTACGACAAAATTAAAAATAAATAAATAAATAAATAAATAAAAGTAGAAAAATATCGAAGAGAGAATTCGAAACAAAGTTTAAAAATTTCACGTTTAAAATATTGAAGGATTTACAAAGAACATGCTCTTCACATCACGTTCTCTTGTTTTATTTTTCCTACGTGTTTCTGTGAAAAAGAGAATCGTGGAATTCTCTCTCGAACAATGGAATGTATACAGGAAACGAGAGAGAATATCACGGTACACGTACGAAATATGCTTTCATCTAAAATATTAAAAATACAAAGATTCCTTCTAATCCAAAGAGAAATTTAAATAAGAATGGTAATTTCGATGAGATAAAATTATAATAATTACCATTAAATGGACACGATTAAATTAAATAAAACGATTCATAAAGAATTGTTATTATGTGTATCTTTGTGAAATATATATTTAAAGAGGTCGTTGTCAGAATTTATCTGGTCTTATTTTCTTAAAAGTTCTTTCATGCCAAATAATGTATCTTGCGCGAGTTTCGCGCAACCTACTTTGCAAAAGAACATTTGACCACGCTTTAAGGCGTTTCTGTACTGTAATGCATCAGGGGAATGATTCAACTTCTTAATCTCGGCCGTTTGAGATGCAAATGCATCTTCTTTCCTTTCGTCACGTACTTTAAAATGATCTTCCTCGACCTGTTCTTCGAAAAGGATCACTCGCACAGTTCGAATTCGATAAGATTCACAAAAGAGAAATCAACTTTCCAAGACTAAAGATTTCCTCTTCTTCCTATTCCTTCCTACTTTCTAATTATCTTTGATGAAAACTATTAATCCGTATTTATTATAGTTAAAAAAAAGGATATTTGTTTATATTCTCTAAAAATTTAAAAATTATAAATTTGCAATTATTGGTTTAAAAAAATTACAAAATTAATAGTTCGTATTTTCCATAAATATTCTCTAAAAATTTAAGAATTATTTAAAGATCTATATTTAGAATTATTTCAATTTTTTCCATTCACATAGGACACATTTTCCAAAGATCTATAAACCAAATATCCACGACTATTTTAATTTTTCCATTCATTCAGAGGGCACATTTTTAAATCTCAATTAATTAAAATTTATCGCAGAGATATTTCTTCACACGTAAATAAATTTGCATCCACGATAAGAAATAATTTCGCGTGTTCCTCATATTTTATTTATTTCGCGAAACGGATGGAAAATATTCCCCCTCCCCCCCTTCAGCTCGGTGGCCGTTCGATCGTCTTTTTTTCTTTCATCTTTCGTCTTTTTTCTTTAGAGGGGTACGAATCGATCGTAGCGCTTTGCAGAAAAGCTTCGTTAAGTACGGATAATGAAGCAACGATGAAGCGGAACTGCGCCAAGCTGCATGCAGAGCCATGCGGTTGGGGAACAAGTAATCGTGCACCCCCTGATATCATTGCAATCACGTCATTCGGATCTAATTGCAATTGGTCCCACCATTACTCATTACGGTTACTGAAACAGGGCCATCGACAGAATGTTTTAACGTCGGCTGTTCCATTGGAAAACGTGCTATTCTTCTTCTTTCTTTTTTTAGATTTTTTTTTTTTTTTTTCCTAATTTAACAGAATTTTCGTTCGAGTGGTTAACTAGGGTGTCTTTAGTCATTCTGAATTTTTCTGTAAATTAATTTTAAATTTTTAAATTGTAATTATTTGATTTGTTATTTAATAATGTTGTAATGAATAATATAGATTAATTTTTAGGTTGTTTAATATTTTGATATTGTAGATTGTGATTTCGAGTGAGTTTTGAATTCTGGTTGAATTAAAATTTAATGAAAAGAAATGAAATTAATTTAGAAATATATATATATAAGTTACATGAATTTAAATTTTTAATAAGAATTAAAAAAAAAAGTCTCATATGAAGTTAAATATTTATTACATTTTTACATATTTTTACATTTGTTAAATTGAAGTTATATTATATTATAAAATAGCTTGAATGATTTTGTTTTTTCTTTATCCTTGCATAAATTGCAATCATAATCGAAATGAATAAGATTGGTCATGAATGTATTTACATAAATCAAAGATATATTTAAAAAAAATCAATTGCAAAGAAAAATTGTAACGCTAATTAGCGCGAAATGAACTTCGAAGTTTGAACAGCAACGATGGATGAACGCTCGAAGAGAGTTCAAATCAATGAATTCATTAAGCTGATAAAAGAGAAACTCAGGGATTATATCGAGCTATCTACGTAATATCGTAAGAAATAATTTTCTGTAATTCTGAAAAATCGAATCGACGATTGAAAATTGTTACGTCAAATCATTTCGTTCAATTAATGATCGATCGATTCTTTCAGAATTAAATTCTTTTCCTTTCTTTCTTTCTTTTTCTTTCTTATCAAGTATTAATTAAAAAAATACATACATATTTATACACATACGTATATCATAATATACTTATTTTATGTGTAAAGTATTAATACATGCAACTTTCGTATTTGTATTTCTTTTTTAAAATTATTTCAATCAATTGATTATCAATTAATTCAAGTATCACATCGCGTATACTATATACAAGATCGAAGGTATACCAAAGTGTTAAAAATATATTTTATACGACGAGTCTAAAAAGGATTGTTTCCAACGTTCGAATCTTCGAATAATGTACTTATTTAGCTCATGAATAAGAATGAAAGGAAAAAGTTTTTTCGATAAGAATTGATAAAGGAAGAAGGGAAGGTAATGAAGAAGAGGAAATGTAGATAAAAGGAATCGAAGATAAACTGAAACGAATGTTCCTCCGTCGAAGCGCGACAGTTTGACTTTAACATCGAAATTAAATTTCCCCGCGCCAGTTTGGTTGGATGGAGGAAGATGGAGGTCGCATTTCCGTAAATTTCCGTAGAGAGATAGTCGCGAGTGGAAAGTGGGTGGTAGTTTGGATTAAGTAACGCATGAATGAAACGAAGAGAACGAAATACTTTGGGCCAAGTATTGGAATGAATCTTGACTCCGGTGGAGGAATCTCGCCGGGGAAGGAATCTAACCTTGCCCCGTTCGAGACGATTTGCGAATTTTGTTTGTTTGAGATTCGAATAGCTCGAGAGGGGGAAAATTTTTAATAAACCATAGCAGAAGTTTCTTAAGAAAAAAATCTTAAGAATTTCTGCAAATCTTAGCATAATATTTGATATCTGAAACATTTTTAAAAATCCAAAAAAAAAAAAAAAAAAATAATTCGAAAGTGTCTTCCTTCGTTTCATTCTTCGAGGATTCGAGGATTGTGATTCACGGTTGTGTAAATGTGATTTCTCACGCAACGATAAATGCTGTATAAAAGTGTATAGTGGAGTGTACGAAATCTGTTTTTTGAACACGAGTGCATCACAAGATCCGTGTATCGATTTCACGTGAAATATGCATCCATTTAAACCTCCCCTCCTCCTTCTCTTCCCTGGCTAGGAACACGCAATTAAAACGCAATTTTCCCTACTATACTTTAAAACTTGACGGGGTGCGAAAAAGTTCTAACGGTGGATGGATTTTATATCCATTAAAAACGCCTCTCCCTCCTCCTACTCCCTCCTCTCCAGAACTCGAGACTCGTGAGTGAGAGTAATTCGCTCTTTTTCCCTTTTATTTTTATAATACGCCGTATAATATTTCGTATTTTAGGTTTCAGAACCCGAGCTTTCCTATCCTACTACGGCTGGGTTTTAATTAATCGGATTATAAGTAGCGTCAGCGAAATTGATTTTTGCTAAAAGAAGCTGAAAGCGGCCCATCCCTATCCACGAGGTGGGGGGCCATTCACTGCTACCTACTTTGCCATTTTTCCTCTGAACAGTTACAAAGACTAAAAAAAAAAGCGATTCAGCTTGATCTTTTCATTTCTCCCCCTTCTCCCTTCTCTTTTTCTTCAATTTTGAATATTTGTTGATGTTAATAAAATTTCATCAGGAAAGGAAACAATGGATAAATAGATGGCGTTTCCGGATTTCTTTTTGGAAAATGAAAAACGAAATGAATTATATATTTTATAGGGTTTTTGCGAACAATTTTTTTTTTCTTTGAATCATTTTTTAGAATATATTTCACGTTAACAGTAAACAAAAGATGAGACATATTTTTCACGATAATTTTGTTGTATAATTTTTTTTTCTCATTCGAAATTATGATTATTTATGATGAATGGAAAATTGAATGGAAAATTGAATGGAAACGACTATTTTTTTTTATTTAGCATTGATGTAGTTCCGTCTCCACGAAATTTAATTGACAAGAAAACCCAATTTTTCCCCGTTATTTTACTTCTACTTGGCCGAATGCTTTGCGTTTTACTTTTCCTTCCTCTTTTTTTAAATGAAAAATATCGGCAGAATACGGCACGATGCCAGACTTTTGCTTCATGCTCGATCGTACAACTGAGATACAACGTGCCTCTCAAATAATTTTAAAGATGTTTCTCAATGTATTTCCAGATCGGTATCGGTGTTATAATGAATATAAGAGGCAACTTATTTTCCTTACAAATTTAAACGTATAACGCGATTTATTTTTTGATACTTTTTTTAACCATATTGCAAATAACGAAACCATCTCGATCAATATATTTAATATGCAAGAAAATGTACAATTAATTTCGTATAAATTAAATTATAATTAACTAAAATTCTTTTTGTTTATCGAGAATTACGCAATTTGAAATTTGACACGCGATTATTAAAAATAATCTCTGGCATTTCGTCTCGATCGATATTCAATAAATTAAAAGAAGCACGATAAATAAAATATATATCGGGATACCTCGATGTGTACGAAGTAAATTATAGGTTAGGTTACACAGCTGGTGATTTATTTCGGGTGATTTACTTGTATTTATTAAGGATTGGAAAATTGTAGACCTCATTATTTCACGATGGCTAACGTTTTTATGGATCCATATTTTCAGGATGGCTTTTGTATTCAAGTGATATTTTTGCTCGTCGAAAGATTCAGCAAGCGACCCGGACAGGCGTTGAGGTCAACCCCCTCAGGGGTTGGCGTCCCTGCCATTTATAATCATGTGTGTTCCCCACATAGGGAATTTTCAGTGAAGAGGAAAGGTTGGGAATTTATCGAGATCTCTGCAAGACAAGTAAAACGACCCGAGTAAACTTTCTCTCGTCGAAACGTTATTCTAGAGATGTTCCATTGGTACAAAATCTCCATTATTAATATTGTGGAACAATATTTTCTAACATTTACGTAACCTTAGGACATGAAAAGATTCTCAATTTTTGTAACACGTCATTTTTTTCCCTCTCATCGTGGATAATATTTTTACAATAATTTTACAATACGTGTTATAATTGAAGTGTATTAACTTTTTCTTCGATGAACTAAATAATATTTTTTAACAAAATATCCATTTTATATTATTATAGAAATATTGTGAATCTTGTCTAATAATAATAATCAAATGGATCCATCAAATGGATCCACGATTGAAATTGGATTTTTTTTTATAATCAATAGTAAATAAGATATCTGAAAAATATATTTTTATTTGATTAAACAGAAAGAATTAAAATATTCTGTATGTTAAATACTGAAAAAGAAAACGGAAGAATCGATAAATATAAATCCGTAAAATTTACTTAAACGTAAGTTTCTTCGAATAAATTTAATCTTCGTTTTTTTTAGGAAAATTGTCTGGTAACGCTATTTCACTGTGTCCTAAGTGAGACAATTTTGTCGCAAGATGTGTTGGGAAGGATGAGACAAATGGCTCGTACGGAAACGCAATCATCCGTCTCAGTATTTTACCCTCGTGATAACTTCTTTTTTGTTACTCCATAAGCAATACAGTACTAGGAAAAACAATAGTGGTTGAAAATACGTCTTCTTTCAAGAACAGAGATGGTACAAAAGGAAAATAAAAAAAGATATCACGTCTTAATTTAAGCTAACTTTGAAATCAAGAAAAAAAAAAGAACGAAATTTATATCTGTATAAATTTATAAAAATTTATGTACAAGTATCATGTATATGTACAGCATGGATTTAGTTAATATGATAATTGGATTCTTTTCATCACTGATCATAAGATTTTTTAAGAAAAAAAATTGAATAATGAATTTGAAAACTGGAAGGTTTATGCATTTATGAGAAATTTAAAAAGTATTTGATGTGCAAAATATACAATGTATGTATAAATTGAAATATTTATTAAATTTTCACTTTTTAATGCTTCGTTCTTTTAATTGTAATAATGAAAATATAAAATTGGATAAATATCCCTAATCCAATAATAATATTTGCACAATTACGCAATGTATTCGTGCGATTATCCAAACATTCTCGTGTAGTTTATCGTAGGTCCTTTAAAGCGATATGACGTCGCTTGACAAGAGTGGGTACACAGTTGGTGATGTATTATGAGAGAGCACCCTAGGGTCTAATACATTTTTGCCTTCCATAATTGTACGCTTTCTCGTATGAAAAATCTAAAGCACATGGAAAATAATATCGTAAACGCAAATTGCTTTTTCCTCTTGAATTGCAAAGCTTTTTATTTGATGAAAAATATGATTTATGGATACGAATATCGTTAATATTTATTGAAATAACGAAACGAATAAATTGTTGGCTTAAAAAGATATCTATGAAAAAGGATATCTTTTGAAACAAAATTATGATCTCGTTTAATAATGATGAAAAAAAAAAAAAAGGAAAACATTTTTTAAATAAAATTATATTCGATATAAAATTAGGTAACGCTATACCGTCATAACGCTATAATGTCATATTACATTAATATCATATTACAATGTTTATTATCATAATAATAGAACCAAATGTATTGATATTCGACAAAAGAAGTCGAAAATAAAATTATACGGGAAATTTCCTATGTCCATTGCAATATTTCAAAAATCAAGCTTCCCTTCGAGCCGAGGTTTGTATTCCTCGATATAGCGTCTGCATTCAAGTAGCTCGTTTGGTCGTCGAAAGGTTCTCGAGTTTGAGGCTGGTTTCTAAGGGCCAACATTCTCAGCACTGATAATCATGCCCCTGCACGTACCGAGCTCTACACGGGAGTGAAGAAACGAAAAACTTTCTGAATGGTCCGATTCTGAAGGACTTTTGCCAAACAATATAACAACTGCCAGTTCTATGGAACTTAACGAGAGCAATTGCGCGATCCACCAATACATACATACTTCTTTTAATAATCCACTTCTTTCGCAAAAAGTATGTGTGCAATAGATTTAACAATCTTAATTGACTTGTAATTTAATCAGAAGGGAAACGAAGATCTGAATGCTTTCGAATATACCGATTCGAGCAAAGCGCTTTTCTTTTCGACGTTTTTCCCTAAAAGAAAAACATTAATATCAGGAAAAACATAATAAAGATCGTAAGCACAATGCTGTTTACCAATTGACTGTACCGACTGAGCGGCGGACAATATTCGGATAAAGTTTAGGCAGCGTTCGGGTAGCCTCGGGCAACATCGGGCAAAGTTTAGGTAGCGTTCGGGCAATCTCGGCCAATATCGGGCGATGTTACTAGACCCTAGAATAGTGCCGTTCAACTGTTTATATTGCTTGATTTGAGGTTATGGTTCACTTATGAACAATTCAGAGAATAAAACTAGTAAAATAAAGAAAATAATGGAAGAATTTTTAGGACTTACTATGTCGCCTGTTGTAAGATTATTCAAGCTCTAGTAAATAGTTTTGTCCGTCCGTTTATAAGTAGTGAGAGTAAAGAATATAATAATAATTTTATTATTATACGTGCACCATGCAAAATAAATTCTTCCTATGAAAGATCTTCTTAAAGGATCTTGGAAATCGTGAAATTATTGCGAAAGAATAATCGTTTGTGTAATATTTTCTTTCTTTTTTCTTTTCTTTTTTTTTTTTATGGGGAAACGAGAGGCAATGTTTTATTGGTAAGACGTCGTAGAAACGTCGTGAAGAGTCGTGATTCTGTTCATGGGTCATGAATTGTAAAGCGGCGGTGTTTATATTCAGACATTGGAGTTGGCGTGACCACGGCGTTTCGTGCCAGCTTCCGGAAACCGATATAAAGGGGGGAAACGAAGCGACGACGTTAAAAAGGATCACCAAAGCCCCGCTCAAGAGGGATCCGGCATTTTAATAAATGGAAATTCAACTGCGAAACGAAGGCGGAAAGGGGGCGCTGTATAATACCGAATATGGATTAAAATACCTTCATTCTGCTCGATTTGTTTAAAAAAAAAAATTTCTTTTAGCGTTACATCGGGTTTATATTATAATGCAGTTGAATTAATTAGGTGGCATAAAGTAATTACAAATCATCGATCCACTTTCGATCGGACATTTGTCTGAAAATTTGATTTAAAATATTCAAGAAAAAAAAAGAATTTGAACTCGTTCCTAAATTTCGAAGAAGGGAAAAGAAGAATGCGGCATATCGTATTAAAATACGTAATTTTTTTTTACACCCAAGCAATATTCGAAAGCTTTGGTGTTAGAAATTAAAAATTTAAGAGGAGAATGTTTTACGATGTATTATCCGCTTCTTGTCAGATTATTCTGCATAACAATACAGATTAATATACCGTGAATCGCGTGGTACATACGTTCCATACATAGGATATTTTCCATGTTTCAGTCACATCCTAATCGCATTATTTCACGCTATCTTATTAAACGTGATATTATTCCACCTTGCTTCTATTAACTTTTACGAGAAATTTCATAACTGATTAGACAGCGTTTATTTTTGAGATGACGAAACATTTTATATAATTACGGTGTCATCTGGTTACAGTAATCAAGATTAAAAATGATTTATTAATACGCTTAATTTATGATTGCTCGTTAATCGTTATTCGTCAGTCAAAATCAACGATTTTATTAAATAGATATACATTTATCGATCGAATGAAGGAAATTTTCTCAATTTTGAAAGTTCTTTATTTGGTCGATATTTCGATGAAATTTTATAAAGAATCATTCACTGACCATTATACGAAATATCGATTCTAGAGAATAACGCGTATTCTCCATTCAAGAAAATTAAAAATAGAAAATTGATTAATTCTTAAAATAGCTATTCATTGATGGTTTATTATTAAATATTGATTTTACTTACATATATTTTTAATTCAAGAATGTATCATAAAAATTACCATAAAACGTTGATTAATTTTTAAAATTATTAATCGTGCATCCGATATTTGTAGATTAGATATTACTTCTCTTCTCTCTATAATTCATCAAAGGAATTATCGTAACAAATTTCATAATTTTGCAATTTATATCATATCTTGTTTGTAGAAAAGTTAGCGCGAAGCATGGTTATTATATACTAAATTAGACGTATACATATTGTGAATATTAAAAGAACTATGATATGCAAACTATGTCGCATAGAATATATATACATGTTAAACACGTGGCAGAATATGCAGACTCATAGAATGATGTTCGCGTTAAGTATCGCAGTATGGAAAATTGTTCACGTGGAACGTTGCAGGGAGAATACTATCAGTGGGAATAATGGGAATATTTCACAGCTGCCGCAACATTTATCTAGCGTGAAGATTTTCTTTTCGAAGAAGTTTTCAACAAGTAGAGCAAGAATTTTTTTCTTTTTCTAAGAAGTTGAGAATTTTCAAATTAATTTTTTCATTCACGATTACCACGGATTTAATTGGAGTCGAATATTTTTAATTTTTAATTTTTAGTTTCTCTCTACAATCCTCGTAACTCTTCGAATTATTAAAAAATTTCTCCAACTATTTTCTTTTTGTAACTTTTTCAAATCCATATAAAAATTAATTCGCAAGAATTAATTTTCAAACAATATAAATTTATCCCCAAAATTATTAAATTAATTGCGAATAATTCACTTCGACACATTTTTCAACAAACTTTCTTACACATATATATATATATACGTAGCTCGGGAACAAAGTTAGAATTAATCCAGAATCTCGTCTGAAATATGCACTGACACACGGATCTCTCTGCAAATTCAAGAGAAGCACGTGAAGGGAGTGCGTAATTACGTTTCTTGGTACACAATTCAAAAGAGTATGTATCTTACTGTGTTAATTCCGGTTAAGAAATTTTACAACGAGCAGATTACGAACGAAATATAAATCGAAGAGGAGCATGTGTGTATCGTTTTGCCATCTCCTTACACGACACGGATGTTCTTTATAGTTCTAATTTAAATTAATTTCGTATGATACGGTATTTTAACTCCTCTGAGATAATGTTAAAGCGACCGAGAGTTAACGAGAAACGGAGCAAAACCGTGCAACCATGTTTCTCATGATTAAAAATTTCTTTCTTTTTATTCATATAGCGTTTAATGGACAAACAATACGCGTGAATAATAATATTCATCAACGGAGATATAATTGTTCGTTTCTTTCCTTTTAATTATTCCAACAATTATTAATTCTTACTAATTTTAAGTAATATCGTCATGAATACTGACAGTGTCGTGCATTTGAAATTAAACGGGGCGTGGAATACATGAATAATAAAATTTTCTCGCGAAAATTTTGAAACGAGTTTGCTTTTTTGAAATTTGAAACACAATTCAAATGACGAGAAATTGTGTGATGAATGTTGATCAATAAAATCGATCCAAAAAAAGTTAAAAATTAATCGAATACATAATCGAAATTAATTCTTTTTTATTTTCGAGATTTGGGGAGAGTTTTTCTTTGAGTTTAATTTAATCAAGAAAATTTAGAAACTTTTTTTCCTTAACGTTCGATTATGTAGAGAATTTGTTTCAAACACATATTGATTACACCTTGTTATTTACGCTCTCAGTTAATCATAAAAACTCATTAAAATGATGTTGTTGCCTCCATTTTGTTGAATGATTGGATTTCCTCTCGATGCCCTTTCTCGTCGATTCACCAATGATTTTTGAAAGTCGATTAAAGGATCCGAATATTCTTGCTGGAAGGGAGATGAAGGGTGGGGAGATGACATCTGGAATATCTTCTAAAGTCAAAAGATCAAAGAGATTTTCGCAGATTACTCTTGAGTTATCCTTCAACCCGATTTAAAACATATCTGCGATTATGTAGAAAAGAAAAAATTTACCAGGTTTATTGTTAGAAATTTTTATTCGTGTTATAATAAATCAATCCTCGTTAAGACTTTTAAGGGTGCTGATTTGAAAAATTGCAAATTTTTGCAATTTGAAAAATTTCTTTTTCCTTATTTATTTAATTTTTTTCTTTTCAAGTTTTCGAAATTTAATATGTTTCTTTGAAACTTGCGAATTTTAGAGAAATTTTCTTCGTTGAAATTTAGAGAGATAGAAAGTATCTTCCCCTTGAAATTTAGAAATTCGTAGAAAGTGATGATAATACCGTGTGATTTTGAGTGGCTATATAAGAGTATCGTATACGTGGACATCATCCATCGAAGATAGGGGAATTGAAAAAACATCAGCAATCACGCTTTATACGCTTGGCAAATCCTATTCCCAAGTTCTTTGGGGGAAATCAGACGGTTTGTTTAAGCTGCTCGATTTATATGCGCTCGAGGGGCGTACGAATCCACCTACATTTTTGCTACTTGAACGAAATCGAGGAAGGTGGAAACTGAGGGCGAGATACGAATGATCCGCACTGCGACGTCACGTATCGAAAATCCATTAATGGATATATCGCGAATAAGGGATAAGAAGTTGAGAAATGTTGACTTGGAAGAGATATATTCCTGATGGGGCAAAAATTTTCGAATCTATGCGACGATGAAATCGATAAAAAGCGATAATCGTGGATTTAATAAATCTAAGTATTTTTAATTTTCTATTTTAATCTCTCTCTCTCTCTCTCTCTCTCTTTCTCTCTTCTTTCTTCGCTGTTCATCTCGAAAATAACGATCCAAGATTTTATTCCCGTTCTTTCCTCATTTCCACTGAAAATAAAAGATAATTAATCTTTCTAGTTCAGTCAATTTGAAGTTAAATATCCATAATATCTATGTTCTTTGAATCTTATTTCGTTTTTCCAGAAAAATTTAAATTTTAATATTCTTATTTTATCAGAGAATTGATAATACGTTTAAATATGTATTAAATAGCAAAAATTCTTTATGAATATCTTTGAATACAAATTTACTGATATTTAAAAATCTACTCTAAAAATCTACTTAAAAATCTACAAAATATACATGGTAAAGAAAAAAAAAAAAACAAAACGTACGAATTATGATGTTTCAAGAATGATATTTAGCGATATATGATATATATTTTATCTATAAATATTTTAATCTATTGTATAGATTTTCTTCTAAAAAAAAAAAAAAAAATGACGAAAAATAATAATATTTTCTTAAATGTAAAAACAAATAGTTACAAACTATTAAAAAATTAATCTAATTATCGAATAGAAAAGATAAAATTTCTTATATTAGAAAATCTTCAAGTTTTAATACCATTAATACCGTCACGTAGCTAATTTGAGTCTAGCTTTTTTGTGGAAAGCTCTGAGAGGAATTCTACGGGTACCCTGATCAAATTAACG
This sequence comes from Apis laboriosa, assembly GCF_014066325.1. Classification (NCBI taxonomy): domain Eukaryota; kingdom Metazoa; phylum Arthropoda; class Insecta; order Hymenoptera; family Apidae; genus Apis; species Apis laboriosa. The sequence continues at coordinate 568,670 of NW_025224442.1, read as the reverse complement.
ATGTTGTTCTGTTATAAACTTAAGCTGAACAAAGCCATTTCTTCGAGAATCTTGGGTAAAATCTTTTGTAATTAATCGTCGAAGACATGAAAAACAAATTGTTCTTGTCGTTTGTAATTATTTTCAAAAAAATAATATGTATTTTTAAATTCAATTTAACAATGAACACAAAGCAAATAAAGAGTTTAAGAGTGTAAGATTTATAACCTGTTTATTCGAAAAATTAAAACTTTCGTGAAAAGTTTATTTCCTTATTATTATAGGGTTAATGCGAATCGATAATAATAGAAATATTAAGTCTTGAAAGAAAAAATGTTGCCTCAGAGTTTAATTGACATTTATGTTATTGAGATATCTCATCAGCTGTCTGGAACGTGACACACTTTTAACTAAATAAATTCTTATTTTATTTATTTTAAATTTATAATAAACATACATCGATTAATCATTGATTATCATCCAGTATTTTTGCGCGACCAACTCAGTTTAAAAAAATTTTCCTCTAATTTATTTAAACTTATCTTAACGAGACAGAAGTAATTAACCGTAATATTACTGACTTAAATCGTGATCCTCTCAATTGAACTCTGAGATGAAAAAATGAAAAAGGAGAGTATAATTAACATTTCGTTGTTAATACGTCATACTCTGATAAATAAAGTAAAATTTACTGAAAGAAAGTCATATGGAAATAATGAAATGTTATTATTTTAAAGATAGTTTAAAATCTATAATAATTGTAAAAAGATTGAATTTTTTTATAACTCAAAGTTTCAATATGTATATGTATATATATTTTAAATATAATTTTATAATGATGCAAAATAGAGCAAAAGTTTAGTGTTCTTGTTATGAAAAAAAAAAAAATTCCTATAAGATTGTATATGTAAAAATGCTCGAACTTTGAGAATTGAAAAAATTACTCTATATTTAACCTATTATATTCTATGTACAAACTTTCATTGAAATCAATGTAAAAGTGATAAAAAAATAACGTTCAAATATTTTCGTCGATAACTCAAAACGCACAATATTGTCTCTATAAAAGACACGGTACAAGCAAAATTTCATCTAAATTCAAGAGAAGCTTGGAAGTTGATTAAAATAACACCATGAATGATCAACATCCTGATGGTGTATTCCAGGTAAATTTCTCAAAGCGAACTTCATGCGTCGATAAATAATACTGTTGATTACAGGAAAGGATAGGAGGTGGCAGAAACTTGGAAGGAAATGGAGAATTCGATATGCACAAATCCACCTTTGAATTTACAGGGATCGGATAATTCTCTTTACCTCCAAGTTCTTCATCCATTAATAGAAACGCCAAGAATTCCTTGATGAACAGAGAGAAAAATTCTTTTCAATTTTCAAGTTGTTTGTTTCTTTTTCCATCACTTTGACTAATGAATTATGGATTGAAAAAAAATATTTCAAAATTATTCCTGAATCTTTATAATAATGGACTAATAATAATTCCATTAATGATAATAATTAATACTAAGTCATATGAATTATTTTTTATTGGAACAAATCATTATAATTTGAAATATAAATTTTCTTTTTTTTATTTCTCAATTTGCCATGAATTATGACAATCATTTTGAATTTGATTTTTGTTATTGTTTTTAATAATTCTATAAATGTAACAATATTAAAATTGTTTTAAAATGGAATTTGAATGAATTATATAATTTTTATATAAACTTCTAAAAAAATTGCATACTATACTATACACAAATTTTCATTAAAATTAAATTTTTCACTGTAAACGAATTTTCTTTTCGAAGATACGAAAACTTTTGTAGCTTAATCTATATAAAATTTGGATTAACATTGGAAAAATATTGAAAAAGTAATATATATAAGAATATAATAATATAAAACATACAGCAAAATTTAAAAAATATAAATTAAGAAGTAATTACAAAGTATGCAGAAATATATTGAATTATATCTGTCTTCAGAATATTTTATTTAGATAATAAATAATTTATAATAAATAAAGAAATGAATTCGAAATGTACATAGACATAATATGTGTCGAAAATATGAATGATTCATTGAATCATATACGATATGAAATAATAATATAATTGTAACAGATAACCTGATAATATTAATGATATAATTATCATATGAATTAAGAGATATCTCGTACAAATTGTAACTTTATTACAAGCAATTAGTATGATATTTATTATGATTAATTTTATCGCATATATACATGACCCTTTTACAGTCTAAAGTCATCATTATCAAACTTATCACAAAGAGGATTCTTAATGAATCTTTTATCATTTTTTTTTCCTCTTCTCTAGAAAATATTTTACATTTATAGAGAATGTAGATTTTATTTCCTATCCCGATTTTCCAGCATTTCTTTTCCATTTCAATCTTACTCCTTACCCCGTTTTTCGTGCCGTATATGCATTTATCCATGGAAAGGGATATTCCTGTATTTCAACAATTGTCATTCGTGACGGGAATCGGGGAAAAAGGTAAATGTATCTTATTTCCGGTCTCCGTTTTAATCTCACCGTGCGAATAACTTTCCAAATGGAATAATGAAAGTTGCGGTTTCCCCTAGACTGAAAGCAGGGACTTTCCCCATTCGCAATTTTGCGTCTTGCGCATGCGCGTACACACGCACGTGAATAGCGCGTGTACTCACTTTGACGATTCTAAATGTTTTAAATTAATACGGATAAATCAAGTTTTATTTTTAATCAAACTGTTGCACTCTTGATGCAAACTGCATTTCATATTTGTTGATAATTTATTGAAATGCATTTCTTAATGAAATTGGATTTAAAAATTTGTTTTTCCTTTTTCTTCTCTTTTTGCTTGAAAAATATTTGTAAATAATTAATGAAAAATATGAAATAGACTGATTCTACAAAAAATGGAGTTGCAATAAGAAATAAAAATTATTTATATATTTATATTATATTATTATATATATATAGATACATATATTTTAATATATTTTAATTTGTATTTTATCGTTTATATCAGTTTCATGCATATGTATCTATAATATATTATTAATATAAGTTCAAGTTTTACATATGTATATTTTCTATGTATAAATTATCCTAGAATTTTTTCTTTTGTCATTCTCAATTTGAATTCCACATTTAAATATTAAAGTATGAAATACTCAAGATTTTATTATTTTATTATTTTTCGCAAATAGATAGTGCAAGATTAATACTGTCCTAGATTAATTTTCATTCTCAACCTGAAAAGTATCCTGAAAAAGAACAATTGGTGAGTATTTTATTCTCAAATATATTTGTATTTCTATATTTCAGAAATAAATAGTGAATACATTGAATATAGCAATTGAACATTGTAAAAAATATGAAAAAAATAAGAAAAATATATCAAACGAAAGATATAGCATCAATAGACAAGATTATGATATCGTTAATTTATTTTCATAATGATTTTGATAAGAATATTTGAATATTTACAAAAAAAAAAATGTTTACAATTTTTGAGACATAAACATCATTACGTAATACGTGACGAAGTAAAAAACATTTTCTTGATTCATCTATTCTTTTAATTTGCAATTTTACACGTGTTATTATTTTATATTTTATTATATCTTCTATTTTTATAGTAAAAGTTTTATCGATATATTCTTCTATTTTAAAATCAATTTTAATAAAAATTAATATTTTTGTTTTTTTCTTTAGGCAAGGATATATTTCTTTTTTCCCATCATCAATATATTTTTTATCATTCAGCCCACTCATAAAAATGGCGAATCACTTTCATAGTTACAAAACAAACAATTCTCAATTGTATTTGGAACGATGATAAAATATAATTAAATGAATAGAAGATTGAAAATTGAACGAGAAAATACTGAATGTTATGATTCAGGGAAATCAAAAATAAATGGGAATTTAATGCGTGAAATTAATTTAATATAAAAAATTCGATATAGGAACAAAACATGATAAAATGTCGTGTTAAGCGAGAATGGCTTTATGACGCATATATTGTCGAACATAATCTTTTAAAAATTTTATTAATATACAAATCTTTCAATCAATATATTACATTTTCTTAATTAGATTTTAATTAGATTTAGATAAATTTTTTAATTTTTCAGCAAATCTACTGGATTGAATAATTCGTTTATTTCTGTACAATATATTCTTTAAACTGTATACTTAATATTAATAATAATTTAAGATAATAAATATCCTCGATAATTCCAGATATCTAAGTCTTACCTCTATTTAACAGTTTATCGATGATTAATTCTATTATTTGTCTCAAAATATATTCCTTCAGCTTTATTCTCTTTTTTTTAACATAATTTTTTCTTATATAAGTAACAAGTAGTTCTTCGAGTTAAATTTGAATAAATTCAATTCAAAATTTGTATACAGCGAATAAGCGAATGAAAAATATTTATTCCAAGTGCTTATTTTAAATTATCAGTAAGAATCAAATTGATTCTTCTTTATATTTTTTTATTCTACTTTTGATTTGAAGGAATAACGTGTTTAATTTTTTTCGTTCAATTATTTTTAGTCTATTTTTAAAAATTTTCTAAAAATCTTCCATCACATCGATACTCGTCCATTGCAATATTGGGGTGCCTTTTTTTTTTTTACGTTTTTTTTATGCTTTTTAATTATTCGACAATTTTTTTTAATATCTGCCCAAATATTTTTACACGATATAATATATCCTTATTATATATCCTTATAATATCCTTTATATTCGATTTTTAAATTTTTTTAAAATTCGTGTTTCAAATTGTTTGTACGTCAAATCAAATTTCGAACATCAACTGTACTCTTTTTTGTTTTTCTTTAAAATTAAATAAAATATTAATAAATTATAAATATTATATAAATATAATTATATTATATTTATTACATTTATTATATTATATTTATTTATTATATTTATTATATTAAATATAAATTATATAAATATAAATTATAAATATTAATAAATTATTAATAAATTAAAATTTTAAATTTTATTATCTATTTTTTAAGTTTAAACTTCAAATGTGATATTGTTAAGTGTATATATGCATTATTTATTTATTATCATATCTATTCATAATAATTTCACGAATATTTAATTTTTTGTAGAAATCAAATTTCGAACGAAAATATTTTATTCGAACGTGTCGTGATATAGTTATTTATATTTATTATTTTTATATTATAATTATTTATATTTATAGTTATTTACATATAGTTCATTAAAAAATTACATAAGTTGCAGATTAATATATAATAATTAATAATATTAACTGAATAATCAAATCTGTTTCGAATTCGTATCGAATAAATTTCCAATTAATATTAAATTACGTCTGTTTGTTTCCTCGTGAACTTGTGAAATAAATTTGTATTTCGAGATAAACATTTCTCTTAAAAATACAAACTTAAAAATTGTAAATATTTAAAATAAAAATTTTTTGAAAAGAGGGGGAAAAATAGAGCTATACGTCACCATTATTTTTACCTCTATTTCACTTCATTATACTTATATTACTTGTAAATAGATTAGGATGCTTATGTATTCATACAAAATTTAAATGTACATAAATCCACAGAATATTTATATGAAATGCAAAAAAGGATAAAACACGTAAAAGTGGAAGCAAAAATATAGACAATCTCAGTGCTAATCTAACTACGAGCTTAAAAATGAGTATGCCAATAGTAACCGTGAAACAAGGCAAATTAAAAGGGGCGATGGTACGGAATATCTTAGGATCATCGTCGTACTACGCTTTCAGAGGAATACCGTTCGCAACACCTCCTGTTGGAGAACTCAGATTTAAAGTGAGCACGTAATAATATATATACTTCCACCATTTTATTTATTTATTTTTAAACTCTCTCATTCATATCTTTGAGCTCTTTTTCTTTCTTTTCTTTTAAAATATCAACGATATACAAGCAAATTTTTTTCCTTTTTAACAAATACATTTTATTAATACGAAAGAAATTTCAACTCGATATTGATATCGGTTATCGATCTAATTTTTGATTCTTTTTTTTTTTCTCCAAAAAATGATAATTAAAATACCATGACGTATGTAAAGAGACGAAAATTCGAATCTAACGATCTATAATTAGTGGTGGAATAATTAACGCGATGCTCTTATTATTATTATCTTCCATCTAATTTCTTAAAAATTAAATTTAAGGATCCGCAACCGGCCGAGCCATGGACAGGTATCAAAGATGTCTCCAAAAACGTTGAATATTACTGCATGCAGCGCCAACGATTTATACCGTATCAAATCATTGGCAGCGAGGATTGTCTTTACCTGAACGTCTACACCAATTCTCTTGATCAATTGAAACCGGTTATGTTCTATATTCACGAGGGTGCGTTTATATGCGGTACTTCGAGTTTCCAGGAAATGAGGCCCGATTACCTGCTCCCGAGAAACGTGGTGGTCGTCTCGAGTAACTACAGAGTCGGTGCATTCGGTTAGTTCGCCTTGTCGATTCGATTTAAAAAGCGAGGGGGAAGGAACAAGGGTGGAAACGATATTTTTAACGCCTGGATCTTTTTCTTTTTTTTTTTTTTTCGATTGGAAAACAGGATTTCTAAATCTGGGCCACCGAGTCGCGGCCGGGAATTACGGCCTCAAGGATCTGATCTTGGCTTTGGAATGGGTGAAGGAAAATATCTCCAACTTTGGGGGGGATCCTAACAACGTGACGATTTTCGGCGTAAGCGCAGGATCGGTTTTGGTTCACGCCTTGCTTTTGTCGCCACGCGCGGAAGGTAACGCTCGGCTTTTTGATTTTTTCGATTCTCGGCAGATCTCGAAAACGACGACGTTTTTTCGTTTTGCCGAAAAAAAAAAACGTCGAATATTTAATAAAAAAAAGAAAAATTTCTTCAGGATTGTTGCACAAAGCGATCATGCAGAGCGGTGTGCTTTGGAGTTCTTGGTGCAAGAGTCAGAATTATTCTGTTCGTGGATTCAGATTAGCCGCCCTCCTCGGTGAAACATCGAAAAATCCCGAGGAGGTGGTCGAATTTCTGCGAAAAGTGCCAGCCGAGGATATCGTGAAAATTCAATCTAATATAGTGACGATAGAGGTAAGGAATTTTTCCATCTATTTCACCATTAAGAATAATTTTCGAGCAATCGAAACATGAATGGAATATCCCCGTTGATAGGAAAAATTCTCCTTCGAGATTCCTTTCGGGGTGAGTTACGACGAGATAGCAGACGATCCCGTTATGCCAAAATCTATCGATGAATTACTGAGGACAAGAGGAAGTAATATCCCCGTAATAATCTGTTACACGGCTGACGAATGCATATCATACGTAAAAGGTAAATTTCGTAACAATTTTTTCGCGGTTGGGCATCGATCTGATTTATCTAATCTTATTTTCCTCTCCCCAGATAAGTCGAGGGAGACGATTGAAACGTTGAACGAATATATGCCCAAGTACGTGAGAAGTTTGAAATCGTTGAAGAAATTAAATGAGGAAGATTTTGAACGAATTTACGATACGATAAACAATCGATTCTTTGAAGGGAAACCGATTAATGAAAAAAAAATCCGCAAAGCAATCGAGGCATTGACTCATATATATTTCGAACTTCCTATTATCGTGATGATAGAAGATCTAGTGAAGAGGACAACCGTGTCTAATTACGTTTGTAGATTCTCGTACGTTGGAAATGAGGAATCGGCCATTGATTTTATACAAAAACGTCAAGTTTCTGGTAAGAATACAATTTTTAAAATTCATTATCCCTTTATTCTTAGAGTGAATAGTCTACTAATAGAATATGTACAATGTACGAGATGATCCTAGAAGAAATTCTATCGATGAAGCTTAACACGGTTACGATTTTTCACGTTGATTTCAAACAATTTCGAGAAAATTTTCGATCTTGTTAACGAATTATTAGTGAAAAATATTGACCAATCGCAGAACATGTACGTTTATCGCGTGAGAATCGATCGGTAGCGTTGGGTACGAGTCGTTGGATTTGAACGAACAAAACAATCAGTGTATCTTTTCTTCTTCTTCTTCTTCTTTTTTTTAATTATCCTTATTTTTTTTTTTTTTATTACCTTCTATAAGATTATTACTCATATTGTACAAATTAACACTTGTTAATACATATTCGTTCACATTTATATGTATTTTTATATGTATTTTTTATATTTATATATTATTTACATTTAACAGGAGCAGCTCATACGGATGACGCGCCATATTTGATATATTCACCGAAATATAAAGTTTATGAGCCTAATCCACCAGTAATCGGTACAAAAGACAGAATAACAATGGAACGAATGACTAGAATGTGGACTAATTTCGCAAAAACGGGGTAAATTTTATTATTTTTTTTTTCTATATAATAAATATAGAAACATAAAATATTATTTTTATTATCTTACATCATTACGTATATCCAATCCAGGAATCCTACCTCGGTTAAAGATGAATTTGTTAACATTGATTGGAGGCCCGCAACAATGGACGACCTCTGTTTTTTGGATATTAATAATGAATTAAAGATGCATCCCATTTTACCACACATTTTATCCTCTTCATAAGTTTTATTTTGTAATTTTATTTTATTTGTTTTTTTTTTGTAATTATAAATATAATTATAATTATAAATTGTATAAAATATACGAATAAAATTAAATGTCAAATGTGATAACATGATAATAATGTTTGTCAAATTTTTATTTCCTTTTCCTTATCCGTGCCATATTTATATGCAGAAAATATAGTAAATTATTCAATTCTTTTTTTTTTTTTTGATTGTAAACATCACGTTGTAGAATTTTAGAATATTTTAACGCAAGTCAAGAGACGGAAACGAATCCTGGAAAAATATAAAATACGAGTAAAGAATTTTTAAAGCGAAAAAGTTTTCTCGAATCTCGATCGATTCCATTTCGAAACAAAACTTGTTCACTTTTAAAAGTAGAGTTTTCAAATTCAGTCCCATTCAGATCTGTTTTATCTCTTTCTCTCAAAATACTTAAAAGATTCAAATATAAGTTCAAATCTACTTGTCATGCACTCGAACCTATCACTAACTTTTATCACTTTTAATAATTGCAGCCTCAAATTTTCGTTCCTCTACTCTTTTGATCTTTGAAGTATTTCAAGATTTAAGAATCTGATTTGACTCACATTTTCTCTTAAAAAAACATTGCCACGATACGCGGTTTCAAAGAATGCTTTTATCTCTTTCTAATTTACTAAAACACTTTTAATTATGAAAATGTTGTCCAAATTCTTCGCTTATCTTCTATCAAAAAGAAAAAAAAAAAAAAGAAAGAAACAATGTATACATAACTCATATCTCAATTATGAAGCCATTAATAATCAAATGGATAAGAGATAAACAACCGGTAATAAAATTTTTATGAATGAAACTCACGATTATGGAATATTATAGCTATTGCTGAATTGTTGTCAATGGAATACTATTTTCATATTTCATCATATGTATACGAAACGTGCAATTGCTCAGAGATAATCATTTGACAATTTGTTTTTCATATTCGATAATATTTTGATTTTATAGATTCTTAAGTAATCGTCAAGGGTCAAAATTGCGTAAACACGTAAACCGGACTTCCGCTGATAAGCCGATTACAGAATAATATCGTGAAAAATTCTGTAATCGACATAAATTATGATTACTTATTGTTAATCATCCTCCTCCCCCTCTCTATTTCGAGAAGAGACACGATCTTGACATCGATGTAGATTTCGATTCCCTTCTCTTTCTTTCTTCCATTTTTTTTTTTTTTTTTTTTTTTTTTTTTTTAGATTCGGCAAAATACAAAGGGAACTCGAAGGTCGTCCAACGACTGATTAACATCAGCTCACTATTACATAACTTATTATATCAAAAAATTATTATCAAAAAATTAGAATCGTTCATTCATAATTTTTTTTTATTTTGATAAAATTTGAAAGTTTGGACGGAGTTTAAATTTTAATAATTGACCACGTATTTCTCGCGTGCAGATTAAAAATTTGTATATTATGTAAATACTTAATATCTTGTTATTTTTTTTTTTTTTTTTTTTTTTTTTTACTACAACTCCCATACAATTCGTAGATAATTTTATCGATGTGAATTTAATTGAAAACGGAGTGTCAAATTTAAAGTTACAATTTTTGAAAGAAAATTCACGACAATAAATGATTCAAAGGAAATATTAAAGGAAATATTGGGCAAAATAATTCAAAAATAAGAGAGAAAGAAACAACGTATAGGGAGCGTATGTATCGAAAAGATTAATGTAATGTATCGATAAGATTGTAATTAAAGGAAAGGAAATTCAAATTATTAATATGCGTGTGTATCTATAGTTGTTAATAAAAAAATAAATTAATAAAAATAATGATAGTTAATAGGAATTATTATCAAATAACATCATTCAAGTTTTTAAATTTTATATTTTAAAAAGTTTTTAAAAAACACTAGAGAAAGAGAAAAAAATACGATACGATCATTGTCACGATCATTGTCATCATTGAATACGTAAATGATACGTACATATAATAATTTTTCTCTATGATCAAACATTCTATGATCTCCCTCTATTTCTATGCAATTATCCGTCTAAATAAAATCCTAATTAATTAATGTTATTTCTGTATCTTTTATCATTTAGCAATAAAAACATTGCTGCACGTTTCTTATTACTGTTGTACAAATTCCAATTTCGAATTTAATTAATTTTTAAAAATTTAAATCAATTATTAATACAACTATTATTAATCTCATTAGAAATGAAATTAATTATTTATAGAAATGGAATTGTATATAGCGAAAACAACATGACAAGATAAATTATTTTAATATGATAAACATTAATTGGAGCATTAAACGTTTCACTGATTATATAAAATTATTTGTATATTGTTTGCAGAAAGAATAATAACGCATTATCCTTTATTGCATTTAAATATAGACGTTTAAAATAACTTTCCCATTTCAATTTTAATACACGACACATGATACGCGATTAAAATAAATTACAAGAAATGATGTAGTTCAGGAATTTTTTTTTTTTTATAAGTGTATTTTTCGCGATAGGTGTCAATAGAAAAATAGGGAAAAATTTCATTCAAAATCCTAAGAATAGTTTCAAAAGCCTGATGTATAAATCTTTTTTGAAAGTGGAGGAGAAGTTTCATAGATTGAAAAGTTTTTCAAATAGAATACTTTCTTCCTTTTTTTTTTTTTTTTATAAACGAATCGATGTATTTTCTCGAGAAAATATTATTCTCGATCGAAAATTTTGATTTCATTTAAATTACAAAAGCTGTTCATATTTTTTTTTGCTTGCAGTTTTGATTTCTTCAAAAAAAAAAAAAAAAATCGTAAACTTCCATAAATTGATTTTAAAATTTTTTAAAGTTCTGTTCCAATAATATTAATTCAGAACGCTTTCTAATTGGATTAATGCGAGTAAAAAAAAATCTATTTATTTTTCTAAAATTATTTACGATTTATGAGATCGTAAATCAAAATATTTTGCATTGTTGCAGGATATTAAATCGACGATAGCGAAATGTGTCGATGCCAGTTTCGTCGATCAGTTGTTAAACGAGTCATGATCTTTAACCTTAGGAGAAATTAACATGATTAATTATGATTCATCTATCCTATAAGTACTCAGTTGGACAAAGATTTTTCATCCAGTCGTTAGGTTTTAGTAGTGCGGTACGTAACTCTAAACAATCTAAAAATCTGAAATTTCTCCACGATTTAAAAATCCAACGATTTAAAAATCTACTCGATAATGAGCCAGCCAATTGTGACCGTGAAGCAAGGTAAATTGAAGGGAGGAATAGTGAAAAATGTTTTAGGAGGAAAATATATCGCGTTCAGGGGGATACCGTATGCTGTTCCACCCATTGGAAAACTCAGATTTAAGGTATTGTATCATTTATTTTTGTATTTGTAATTGACATTACTTGAAAAATTAAGAAATTTAAGTTTGAAAGGGACTTTTAAATTTTTTTGAAATTTTCAAATTTAAATTTTTTAATTTTCTAATCGTGCCATTAAATCGTCAAGATCGTTTCAAAATTGGCTACGAATATATAATGTAAAAATTATGCTTGTGAAACTTTACTTTTAATGAAAAATATGAGTGGTAAATGATATTTTTCCTTTATTTATATCGATAAATATTGTAAATTTTAAGTTGTCAATCTAGCAAATATTAACCACTTTTTTTTCTTTTTTTATAATTTTCTTTCTTTTTTGATAAAATTCTCTCCGTAAAAAATTCTTTTTTCGCTTTCAATGGACGAGATTTATAATATAAATTTGTCGCGAAATAAATAAATTATGAAATTTCCTTTTTTAATTTAAACGATAAGACATAGTAAAACGCAAGATAATCGCGAAATAAAGATTATTAATAATTGTCACAGATCGATAATTTATCTCTCTTCACTGTTTCTCTCGCTTCAATTTTTCTTATTTATTCATTTCGAAATTAAATTCTGGCATATAAACTATATCATTTGAAATTTATTTTTTGAATTTCATTTGAATTATTTTTTCTGTCCTTAATAGGATGAATAAATTAGATTGTTTCTATTATATTTACTTTTTACCTATTTACCTATCGATTTCCAAGCTTGGTTCAATCCAGGCCATTAGAAAATTAGCGAAATATCGACAACATCGAAAATCTTTCCTCACGATTGCACGAGGATGCGATCATTATTTACTGCTCCGTTTCCAATTAAAGTTTTTAACTTTGTGAAACAACACAGGACCCGATACCGATTGGACCGTGGACCGACGTTAAGGACACCACGAAACCCACTCAATACTACTGCCCGCAAAAGCAGATCTACCCACCTTACCAAATCATCGGATCCGAGGATTGCCTTTACCTGAACGTCTACACCAATTCTCTCGATCAATCGAAACCGGTTATGTTCTATGTTCACGAGGGTGCATTCATATTTGGTAGTTCGAGTTTTCAGGACGTGAGGCCCGATTACTTGCTCCCGAAAGACGTGGTGGTCGTCTCGACTAACTACAGAGTCGGTGCATTCGGTTAGTTCGCCTTGTCGATTCGATTTAAAAAGCGAGGGGGGAGGAGCAAGGGTGGAAACGATATTTTTAACGCGTGGATCTTTTCCTTTTTTTTTTTTTTTTCGATTGGAAAACAGGATTCCTAAATCTGGGCCACCGAGTCGCGGCCGGGAATTACGGCCTCAAGGATCTGATCTTGGCTTTGGAATGGGTGAAGGAAAATATCTCCAACTTTGGGGGGGATCCTAACAACGTGACGATTTTCGGCGTAAGCGCAGGATCGGTTTTGGTTCACGCTTTGCTCTTGTCGCCACGCGCGAAAGGTAACTCTCGGCTCTTCGATTCTAAGAAAAAAAAAAAAAAAGAAATTATTCGAATATTTGATCAAAAAAATCCTTGTTTCAGGATTATTTCACAAAGCGATCGCGCAGAGCGGAATGCTTTCGAGCGCCTGGAGCAAGAATCAAAGTCAACCCGATCGTGGATTTAAATTGGCCGCTACTCTCGGAAAAGTATCCGACGATCCCGAGGAGGTGGTCGAATTTCTGCGAAAAGTGGCGGCCGAGGATATCGTGAAAGCTCAGCCTACTATCCTCACGTTGGAGGTAAGGAATTTTCCCTTTCGCCCATTTTCGCGATCACGATCGATTACTTTCGAAATATCTGAATCGAAATTTATCTCATTTATCCGATAGGAGAAATTCTCTTACGCTATTCCTTTTGGGATCAATTGCGACGAGATGGCGGAGAATCCCGTTATGCCAGAACCTATCGACCAATTGCTCACAAATCCAATCGCTAACGTACCCGTGATAATAAGTTACACGGCTCACGAGTACATCATGTTCCTAAGAGGTGAATTTTCACGAATCTTTCTCTCAAAAAATTTGCCTCAATTTTTCGATTATGTTATATTACATCCCCGCTTCCATATCTCAGGCAGAGGTCAAAATATATTAAACGTTTTGAACGAGTATCTGCCCACGTACGTGAACAGTTTGAGAGTGTTGAAGAAGTTGGATGACGAACAAATCGAGGAATTATACGAAATTTTGACCAATCAATACTTCGACGGGAAACCGATCAACGATAAGAAACTGCGAAAAGTGATCGATCTTCTCACTCTCATTTATTTCGAGCTACCCGCCATTATGACTATAGAGGATCGAGCGAAGAGATCGCTTTCCTCTACTTATCTGTGCAAATTCTCCTTCGTTGGCAACGAGATATCTCTTTCGGATCTGGTAGTGAAACGTCAAGTTTCTGGTAAGCAGCGAAATTCTTTAATCGTATTCTCCTTCTATGTATAATCATCCAACAATTTCCCAATAATTTTCCATTTCTCTCTTCTTTAACAAATCTTTAATCCTAATGTAAACGTGCACTTTTCCCAATTCTGTAACTCTGCTATTCCTTATTTAACTTTCTAATTTCTTCCAGTAATTAATTAAATAGACTATTGCTTATGTTATGTATTATTGGCGCGAACATGTCCATCCAAGATCAATTTCGAATTATATGTTTTATTTATCGCCAAAGTGCGACGAGAATAATCTTTCAGCGGTGTCAGTGGGGAGTCAGTTTGAATAAGAGAATATTCTAATAACGGAGTGCATGTTCCACTGTAATACCCTGTAATATTTATTCGCGTATTCCAGGAGCGTCTCACACCGACGACGCCCCATATTTGATATATTCACCGAGGTTGAAAAGTGACAATCCTGATCCACCGGCGGTCGGTACGAAAGACAGGATTACGATGGAACGAATGACCAGGATGTGGACTAATTTCGCTAAAACGGGGTAAATAATTTTTTTTCTTTTTTGTAAAATTATTTTTGCAAAGAGGAGATCGTCTTAACCGTTTATATCCTCGATCCAGGAATCCTACTTCGATCAAAGACGAGTTCGTCAACGTCGATTGGAAGCCTGTTACCACGAACGATCTCTCCTACTTGGATATTGGCAGCAAATTGGAAATCCTCCCTGTTTTACCGCATATTTTAAGGGACGAGATATTGAGCACGAATAAAAATCGAATAGTAAAGGAAAAAAGGCGAATCATGCCGTCTATTTTCTTTAACAAGGAAGAAGGGAACAGACGGTGGCTCTGGTGAATCAAATAGAAATTAGTTTCGTTAGGGATTATCTTCGATTTTTCTTCATTCCATTCTCGTACATTTTTATTAAAATTATTTCTTCTCAAATTTTCACTTTTCATTGCGTGTAATCTGTGTATTGCCATTTCTCAAGCAGTTGATCCTGAATGAAAGCTTGAATGATTATTCAAGAATTTTGCTCAAAATTTTGCTCAAGAATTGACACAAGTGTCGTTTACCTATTTATATTATTTTTTTTAGTTTTTTTTTGTCAAGCTCTTATCCCTTTTATGTATTATTATTTTATGCAATTTTATGTACTTTATAATATACTATATTTATTAGATTTTTTCGAATTTTTTCGAATTGACACGATTAATTGATTCGAAACTTGCAATATCGAGCGATGTTTCACAATTTCTGTTTAATTCATATTTCTGAATCAATTAATTTAAAGCGAACCAGTTAACCAGTTTGTCAAAGTTAATTCGAAGCTCTTGCTCAAAGAATTATTTAACGATAGGTGATAATTATATGTTCATCGATCATCATCGATTATCGTCCATGATTATTAACCAAAATCAAGAGTTGTTATCAATGATAATCACTGATTGTCTTCTTATATAATCACTTATTATCTTCGATCATCGAAAAGAAGCTATGACTGTTATTTGTATTATAATTTAATTCCAAGATTTTAAAACAAGAGTATTTACAAATTATTTACAAATTAACGAATTTCTATTTCAATAAACTATATACTTTATTTCGTAAAGAATATAATTTTTATTTTTCCATCCCTTTGGATCTTGTTGGATCAACTTACTATTTGAAAAATCGTTTCTTTTGTGAAATATATACACGTATATTCCTCTTAAATTTTGAATGAAAAAAAAAAAAAAAAAAGAATTTCGAGGAATATTATATATTATCTGCGCGGAATTCGTAACCAAAGAAGTTTCTTTCTACTTTTAAAAATTCGCGTAAGGAAGGGAGAAACCACCTGCGAGTGACAACGAAACCGGAACTTCGAATCCTCCAAGTTTTAAAACTCGCAGAGTTCCGGTAATACCAATTGAAATACCTCGACGAAAATCCATTTGCAGTATATCATACGGCTCCTGGCATCACGTTAAAATTATCGATGCCACTGACTTGATTTATCGCACTTCAACTGTAACAGCCCTTGCTGAAACTTGTCTTTTGAATTTCGAGAAAGCTGATCTCTGAAAAGAGAAAAAGAGAGAGAGAGAGAGAGAGAGAGAGAGAGAGAGAGAGAGAAAGAGAAAGAAGAAAAAAAAATAAAAGGAAAAAAAAGAAAAGACGAAAGAGATAAATTCCACTGGAATAATTTCTTTTATAAACTCAATTTTCAAACATTCATCAACTTTCATCGTTTCGACATCACGTTAGGATTATTAATATTATTATTTTGATTCATTGCACCTTGATTATGATATATTTCTTATGAATTTCAGGAAGTTTAAAAAAGTGGAAAAGGGGGAAAAAGAGAAGACGAAACATTCAATTTTTCTTCTTACAGAGACTTTTCTCAAAAATATTATTTCACAAGATTTTTAAGATTTGTCGATATTATTGATTTGATACTTTAAGGATCACACAAAGAATTTTCTCTTTAAGAAAGGAAAAAAAAAGGAAAAGACGACAGTATCCCTCTCGGATAGTTTGCTCCTTCTTCAACCCTTTGTACTGAAACAATTTTCAAATACAAATTAAAAAAAAAAAAAAGAAAAGAAATAACTGGAGAGTAACCCCCGAAAGAAACTTTGTCAGGGACGAAAACAAGAGAAACCCGAAAGAATTCACTTAAACACCGTTCGTACAGCGTTAAACCTCCCTCGAAACGTTTATACGGAGGGGGGGAGGAAACTGTATTTATTCAGTTGGCGTTCGTAGAAGCGGTTCACGGCAGCTAAAAACTCTGCAAGAAAATAAACCACGAGAAAAACGAACAATACGTATCAAAAAAAAAAAAAAAAAAAAAAAAGAGGGAAAGCGGATAGTTAGTGCACGTATATGTCGATCTAATTTCATTCTGAAAAAGATCGGACACGATCCATTGGGGACATTGAAATTGTGGAACTGTCGAATTGTGGATCAATGGAACTGTTAACGATTACAGCTCGCGCGTATTAAAACTATGCAACTTCAATTATTGTATATCGATTTCGAAAAGTCGAACGATTGCTTGTCATTCGAGCGTTACATACGGTGTCAGTCAACGATTGTTATCTGGGTTATATGCAGCTTAACTTTTATATTGATATGCAACGTTGTTGTGTTTCGATGCGAGCATATTGACGTTCGATTTGTTGAGATTAATATCTATATATATATATGATCTTTTTCTTTTCGATTTTCCAGATCAGATTCGAGGCTATATTTTAATAGAATCTAGATAAAATTTTGATCATCCGAAGATGTACGTATGCACAAATTTTTAAAGAAATCTTAGAACATGTTGTTTTACTTTTGATGGAATTTTAATATCTCTCTTTTTACATACACCAAAATTATTCAAGCTGAGATGGATATAAGTTAAAATAAAATTTTTGAGTCATTGAGAATGATCATTTTATTTCTCTTTAAAGTAATCTCCAATGTCAATAAAGATTTATTGTACTCAATTACACGTACGCACATTATTTAAAAAAAATATTTGTCTTCGCGTAAAAATATACTTGATGAACTTCAAATATTCCATGCTATTACAAATTTATCAATACGTTAATATTTTATCTCTTCTTCACAAGTCAATCAAATATTTATCCCCTCTCGTTTTTCAAAACTTCATCTTTTTCAAATTGGGTAACGCAATCAATATGCCTCGAAACAAAGGAAATCTGAAAAAAAAAAAGAACCAATAAAAGATCCAATCTCAATCCAAACAATATCCTTTCATTTTTCAAAACTTAATATTCCTTCAAATTCAAAGATAAAGCACAACAAATCCGAAGACGTTCGATCGGATACATGACTCGAAAAAAGGAAAACATAAAAGAAGAAAAAAGTCCAGCCTTGAACAATATATTCCTTCCATTCTAGGAAAACTTAATCCATTCCCGGATTCAAAGTGTACAAGCACAACACAAATGCCACAAGAGCGTTTCAAACGAGAACGTAAACACGAGGACAAGAATATTTTCTCAAAGGAGATACGAAACGAGAGAGGAGAGGCAAGTCCGGTGAAAAAGATCAACACACTCTTCGAAGCAACGTTTCTTTTCGATTAGAGCAGAGAGCTGATACGCGGTGTCCCCCAAAGAATCCACAACCCATTCCTCGAACATACCTGAACTTCCTCTCTCAAAGGGTTTGCACACCACTGTCCTTCCCTCGGTTCCTTCCCCAGGAAATGGTGTTTTCACGAGGAGCGGCAAGACGCTGTATCGCGCGCGCACGATCATCCCTTTTCTCTCACCCCCTTCGGTCACCCTCCACGATCACTGACTGCAGCATAGTCCACACGCCGCTGCGACACACTGTAACGCGAGAGCGTTTCCCTCCGATCGTTAAAACGCGGAACGTCGATCCAGAGAGGCGAGAGGCAGACACTGAGAGAAAGGGTTGTCCGTTGGAGGAAAAACACCGGGGCGCAATTGCCCCCTCCACTATCTGTTCTCACCTGGTCGGGCGAAAGGAAAGGAATCGCGGAGGGACGAGTTGGCGATGAGGCGCTCGCCGAGGTGAACGCTCCTTCCTCGAGGACGAGACGAATTCGACTACTAACGGACGACGCCCGTGGAACGCGCACCACCCTCTCGAAAGCGCGGCGCGACGCGCGCGCAAACGCGCGGGAGTTACGCGACCAAATTCCGCGGAGGATCGGGGTTTGGGGTGGACGAAGGTAAGGAAGATGGAAAAAATTTGTTTGCGTTCATCGTTGATTAAGAGTAAGTGGCAATGGCTTGATTTCTTCTCTCATTCATTGATTTCTTATGCGATTCGAGTATGAGTAATAGATTTGTTTAGCTTAGGCTGGAAATGTTAGAATTTGGATTAAGAATTTTTTAGATCACTGAAAAGTGGGGATTAGAAGTGTAGTAGTAATGGGTAATTTGTTTTGTAATGTTCAAATTATTAAGGGAATTTGAGTAAATTGAAGTGGAAATATTAGAATTTGGATTAGAGAATTTTTTAGATCATTGAAAAGTGGGAATTAGGAGTGGTAATGGATAATTTATTTTTGTGATATTCAAATTGTTAAAGAAATTTAAGTAATGAATTTTGAAAGTGGAAATATTAGAATTTAGATTAATAATTTTTTAGATCACTGAAAACTGGTGCGAAAATTAGGAATGATAATGGATAATTTGTTTTTGTGATATTCAAATTGTTGAATATTTATATATAAAATTTGAGTAATGAATTTTGAAAGTGGAAATATTAGAATTTAGATTAATAATTTTTTAGATCACTGAAAACTGGTGTGGGAATTAGGAATGATAATGGATAATTTATTTTTGTGATATTCAAATTGTTAAAGAAATTTGAGTAATGAATTTTGAAAGTGGAAATATTAGAATTTTTTAGATCATTCAAAAGTGGAAATTAGGAATGGTAATGGATAATTTATTTTTGTGATATTCAAATTGTTAAAGAAATTTGAGTAATGAATTTTGAAAGTGGAAATATTAGAATTTAGATTAATAATTTTTTAGATCACTGAAAACTGGTGTGGAAATTAGGAATGATAATGGATAATTTGTTTTTGTGATATTCAAATTGTTAAGGGAATTTGAGTAGATTAGAGTGGAAATAGAACTTAGAATTTTTTAGAATTTTTTAGATCATTGAAAAATAGTGTGAAAATTAGGAATGGTAATGGATAATTTATTTTGTGATATTTAAGTTGTTAAGGAAATTTAAATAAGTTGGGATGGAAATATTAGAATTTGGTTTCGACTAAAATGCTAAAAAATCTGAATTCGAATGATTTTGAGGATGTTTTTTTTTTGAGAATATTGAGGATAGATCATTTTTTGACGAAAGTTAATTTCTTGATGCTTGAATTCTTGAAATCAGAATTTCAATGATAGATTTATTTTTAAGCATAGGGTTAGACTGGAATGTTTATGTATTCAAAAATTTAAATGTACAAAAATCTGCAAGAAAGTACATGACAAAATATTCATTTTGATATTTAAAGCATATTAAATCAATGTCTTTTTAAGTTCCTTTTCCATCATAATTATAATGATAAAAATATTTGCACGAACACAAAAGATATATAAAATGTTAATATCTCCTTCATTAATAATCAATTGAAATTTATGTTAAACGAGGTGGAGAGACACAACGAGATAGCTTTATCTCCATCACCTACAACTTTAATAAATAAAACTTAATTGGATATTTTTATATATATCAAACTTTTGTTCTAACTTTTAAGGATATAAAAATATTCCATGAATATATTAACACGTAACACGAAAGATCAAAGTTTTATTAAAAATAGGATACCTCAAGAGGGGGATTGCATACGAAATCGCAAGAAAACGAAGTCGAACGATGCACGCACATATCGAGCATAGTTTAACCAAACAGGAGTATATACGTCGTTCAACGAGGAAGAAGATAAAGTCTGAACCGTATCACGGATGAAATAAAACGAAATACAACTCGGTGTGGCACCGGTAATTTCTTAGAAAGAGATTGAAAGAGGGATGGGATTCTCTCTAGTTTTTTTTACATCCAATCGCGTGTACGAGTAGAAAAGATGATACGTGCCGGATGATATGAAATCTATTGGATGGAATAGGGTAGAGCAGGAGATGTGTACATCGCGGCGCAAACCGTGTAACCGTGATACAATGGAAAAGGACAGAGAGGAAGATATATTTTAGTGGCATGCGTTGTGCGAGAGGAAAGAGGAACGACCTTAGCACGCGCCACCGCTGCAAGTAAAATCCCACCACCAACAGCGTTTCCATCCTGTGAAAGAGAGGGAGCGAGGGGGGAGGAGGGGCGGGAATTTCTACGAAACTTCCCTCCTGATTCCCTTCATCCAAGGGGTTTCCTCCGACAGTGCTGTCGAAAACTGGGAAACGGGGCTTTGCGCAGTCTCCAGATCGAACATCGAGAGCACGGGGACCTCGAAAGCGTGGATGAAACGTTCCTCGGCCCTTCTACGTGGATGAAACGTTCCGACACGTGAGGACGTTTGACAGAACACGGTTGTCGATAAGATTTCTGACGATACATACGTGACTGCGGAAACTGTGGAGAGGAGAGTTTAGAAACGTGGCGATGAAAGTGGGATATGAAAGGCCGACGTAAATCATTCTTCGAGGGACGTTTCCTTGGGAAATGTAGATTCGTATCTTGAAGATCTGTGAAGAAGAGGTTTAATATTAGTATCGAGAATATTTTAGAGAGAGAGAGAGAGGATTTCGAAGATTCGAGAAGTATCGAAGGCGATTATTTGTATAAAAAAAGTTTGAAATGAAATTTCAGTGGTAAGAGAAAAAAATACGATCGATGAATATAATTTTTGAGACAAAGAATGTTTTCAGAGAAGAAAAATAAATAATTCATTGAAGAAACGAAAGAGTTAAAAGTAAATTATACGAGGAAAAGTAAGAATTTTATTAAATAAATTCAAATATTTATCGTTGACGGAAAATTCAAATTTCAAGACTGGGAATTTGAAAAATGTAAAATCTTAGGAAATGTTAATATTTTATTATAAGTATTGTGTAATTAAATAAATTAAAATATGAAAGCGAAACTCGAACATTTTGAGTTATGTACATTTGATTCTAGTAACTTTAACAGTCGTTGTTAATCGTTCCTTTAATTTAATAAATCACAATATTTATAAAGAGTTATAAAAATAAAATATAATAATTTAATAAAGAAATAGGAAAAATAAATAGTTAACAAAATTGAATTAATTGAAATTATTTATAATTTAATTTAATATTGAATAATATAAATGAAATAAAATTTTTACCATTTTTTCCCATTGAATCACATATTTTCCAAGCATTTCCAAGTATTATGTAGTGAGATCTTCGAAAGATATAATGCAATGCATAGAATGAAGAGAATAAATTGATATCATTTACGTGTTATAAGATAAACTTCTGTATAAAAAGTATAATTATGCATATGATATTCCTATATGAAATAGATCACGTAACAAGATCCTATATTATAATGCAATTTTATATGGAAAAAAAACTTTTTATTATGAAAAAGGATTAAAGAACGATAAAATTATAGAAAAAATAATATTGTAACATTTGTATGAACTATATAAATTTATATGATTTATTTTTCACAAGAAACAAATTTTTTTTATAAAATTCCATAATGAAATGAAAAAATATTTTCTTTGTTTGTTTGATTAAAAAATTTTGTTTCAAACATTATGTTGAGATAATGATATCATAAATGGCAATTCCATGCAATTCTATGATTCAGTCTTTACTTCGAATTTTCGATATCTTCGCTTATTACATTTCTAAAATTATTATTATATTCAGAATTTATCATTTAATCATTGTTATAAAATTTATGCGAGATATAAAATATATAACAAAAATGGCGGGTTAACTCTAATAAGTTTTAAATTAATATTCATAAAGCATTTTCATTTTATAGAAAATCACATTATACGTTTAATATCACATTTTAAAGTTATTCTTAAAGGTTAGTTATTCTAAAGGTCTTCTCTTTAAAGCCTACGCTTTTTTCTATTTTCTGATCATTAAAACGATTATTTACGCTCAACATAGTATTTCCTTTTACGTCATATTCGCGCCATATCGGTCTCGTTTTCCAAGTCTGTTTCTGTCTTTATCTTTCATGTACAACTTCATCCTCCATCTTTGTTTCAGTCACGGCTAACGTCAGGTCAGTATCGATAGAACATTTCACTGAATGTTCAGTATTGTACTGACTACGCGTTGGAGTGGACGTTTTCGTGTGTAATCAGTGAGATTTTTGTGGTAAGTTTGCTTTATTTGTTAATATAAGATTATTATTTATGTTTATTTAAGAAATTACGTATTAATTATTCGTACGTAACATAAAGAATAACGTGAATAAGTGTAGTAAAGACGAACGACGCAATTTGTGATTTCTCTATAGTCAAGGTCACTGGATTAAAATCGTAAACTCGATATCACCAACAATCTTAAATATTAAATATTTAAATTGTTAACAATTTATTTCAATTTAACTCGATTATTAATTCAATTAAATTAATCGAAAAATATATACATCGAATTATTACGAATACGTTTGAGGTTATGTCCAAAGATAGGTATGACGAATGATTTCGATCATGTAGAAAGTGTAAAACAAAGATGGACGAAGAAAAGAATATTTGCGCGGGCTTTTATTTAGCTTTGATGATATCATATAGAATAATTATTTAATTATAAGCTTTATATAGGGAAATTTTTCATTTATTAATTAGACAGTAATTAGTTCTCATTGTCAGATTTAAATTTGTCTTTTTTATTCGTTTTTATGATTCATATATTTGATCCATTTATTATTTTATTTCAAAAGTTCAAATTGTTATTTAATATGTCGATTATTTTATAAGTTCTTTTCTTTATTTAACATTCAGTGATTAGCAATCTTTTTTTATGTATTCTATACATTAATAATTAGTTATCTAGAATTATTTCGATTTAATATGCAATTATTCTTTATTATTATTATATATTATTATATTCTATTTTATATTACATCGTTTCTAAATTATTCTGAAACGTTGAATTATTTTATAAATATACAAATGTAATGCTTAATTATCTTCTAAGAAATGATAAATTTTTAAGAAATAATGAATATTCTCATTTTTATTCTAACGAAATATCGACTATAAAAATGAATATTTTTGTGTTACAGAAAATGTTTTCCACTTCAACACTGAGTGTCCTATTAGGGACAATTTTACTTATCTCTTCGATTCCGGATGCAGCATCTTTTAGCAGTATGTAAAATCAAATATTTTTTAGATTATTAAAAATTTATTTTTGAAAAATTTTTAGAAAAATTGTATTTTAAATTGACGTTATTATAAAATTTAATTAAAATTATATTATCGATTATTATTTGCGATATTGAGGTTAAATCGTAACGTTGTAATTCAATTGCTATGGCCAATCGTTTCGTTTGATGGGGATTAAGTGGACTTAATGGAAACAAATGATTATTTTTAATCTCCAACACGACTGATGCAATTATATTAACCTTCATCGTTATCGTCGACTTATCTCTTTTTCTTTTCTTAATCCAATAGAAGACTCTATTAAATTTTTATTAGAAAAAGAAAAAGAAACAGTGATAGGAATCAAAAGATTTAACACTTAATGTACATAATTTTCATTATTTGAGATTTTAAATAAATTATATTAGATTTTTAGATTGAAAATATTTATGAAAGAGAATTTCTATTTATTAAAGAATTTTTTTTTTTTATTGTAATGAAGATGTAGATATTTTATGTCTATCTTATATTAGAAATATACAATAATTTCCATTTATTATACGTATAATCATTCATTAATATCTTTACGTAACCAAGCAATTCTTGTTGGAGGCCATAAACAAGTACGGTTTCTAGATATATTCTCTTATTTTTGTGGCAAAGATATCTCATTAAATGTTTTTACCAGATGGATAATTCTTTTCATAAATTAAATAGCTTTGACGAGATCATATAGAATAATTATAAGCTTTTATATGGGGAAATTTTTCATTTATTAATTAGGCAATAAGAGGGTGAACAAATTTCCTCTCTCAAAGTTGAAGAACTTAGTTTCTTTTAAAAGAAAGCTAATTGTAAAAAGGAGTAATTGTAGAAATTGTTCTATAATTTTTTCCATAATTTTTCTGTGAAATTCTCTCTCTTTTCTGTGCCTAGTTAAATGAAATATAGTTCATAAAGTGTTGGTAGAAATATATATGAATGTTTAATAATTTTTTTAATAACTTCTATGTTGTTTTTAATTTGATTATCATAAACTTAAAGAGTATATATTTCTATACACTTCAATTCAATTCAAAAATCTTTAAAACATCATTTTAAATAAATTTGATATTTGATTACATATATAGTATAGTATAGTATAGTTTTAAATTTTTCATAAATTTTTTAATAAAATTGTAGTTTTTCTTTATGTATGATACATTGAATCAAATAATAGTTACTTAATTTTTTTCAATTTCCAAAAATAAATATTAGTAAATATAATTTATATCTATATTTGTGAATAGGAATGTAATATTGCAGTCCAGATTGCAATCTAATTGAAATTATATTACAATTACATTTTTTTATTCTATTTATATTATGTTTATTATAGTATCGTTACAAAAAAATAATTTTATTCATATATATTCATTCATTTATTTTGTTATTTATTATACATATACATAGATTACATTTCTTATTTTGATGAATCATAATTTAATCAGGATCATATAGAATATACATTAAACCAAATTGATATAATTAATTATCTGACCTTAATTGTTACTGTCCAACCGATATTCATGCAGAAATGTGACAATTATAACCGCATATATACATTTCATTTATACGGAAGATCGAAACATTATTCACTCTACCTTGATAGATTTTTCATAATTACAGTTGTTTGCGTTATCATATAATACCGTGCATTTTACAAAATTAAAGTTGTTTATGTTTATCATTCAATATGTTATCCATTTATTGAAATGAAATTTAAATTTGCAAAAAAATATATACAACATGTTACATATTTAAATAAAAGAAGTTAATTTTTTGATTTTAATCTTGTGATAATAGAAAAAATGATATTATAATTATATTAAAAGATTAGATTAGATATAATACGAAAAATAATACAATTCATTTTAGATTACATTCGATCCTTAAGTAACATAAAAATTGCAATAATTTTATAACCATTACAAAATTTGTCTGACAATCTCAAAATCTGAGAATCTCAAAAGTGTTAGAATATAAAAATTCAAGAATTGGATTACCATCCATATCCATAATCTACTTATGACAAAAAAAAAAAAGAAAGTCACGTATCAATAGAGAATCATTCCGAGTTTATGGACATAATACTCTCATTCTTTCTAATATTACGATTCTTTCCTTCATCCGTTCCATTTGTTCCTTGATAAACGTTTAAGAACAATTAGAGAAAGGATCATTAGCCTAGTTTTAATATTCTCTTTCTATCTTTCGCGCGCACCTTTTATTCCATTTCTTTCTCAACACGTAGGATAAGGGATAACACGAAGCTTGGGCGTTAACTTTGCAGAGGGTTCGCTTTCTCTCCCTCTCCCTCTCTCTCTCTCTCTCTCTCTCTCTCTCTCTCTCTCTCTCTCTCTCTCTCTCTCTCTCCTTTCCCCTTCCTCTCTCTCTCTCCCCTCTCTTTCACTCCTCTTTCCGGTTGTCCTCCTTCTCTCTCAGCCGGATAATTGAGAATCGATGGGGTTATATGGGGATGACGGTGTGGTGCTTGAATAGAATTACGATTAGCAGCGTCGATGCCGGGCCTCGGTTGGATAACGTCTGGTAAATGCGCGCTCGAACTTGTATTTTTAACCGGAGCAAACTTTCGATGGTGTATTTCCAGATATGGTGTTTCGAGAAATAAGAAAATGCGAGACGCGAAATAAAATAAGAGATTTGTATTATGATACTCTTGCGCTATGATATTAGGTTAGATCAGGTTAGGTTAGGTTAGGTTAGGATAGGCGAACATCTGGTAAACAGGCGTTGCACGTTGGAAATTGTTTTTCATTAGAAGAAACATCCGTTTCTCGATGGTGTTTTCTGGAATAATAAAATACGAGATTATTGTTGACGTGAAATAAAACAAGAAATATGCGGCATTGTAATATTAGGTTAGGTTAATGCACGTATTTTTTAAAATATGAAAATGTTAGACGTTATTGTTGATGTGGAATAAAATAAGGAAAGATGTGTACCTTTTTTAGTGAATAATATTAGATGGAATTGTATGAAATTACAGATCTGTTGAACTTTGTTTCCATTTTTGTGCTTTATTTCTTTCAATTTTGTAAACAAATTATAAGGGAAAAAAGAACGTGGATTTAGATTAAATATAAGAATAGCACATAAATGCATCAGATAAACAGATTTTAATTTATTTATCAATAAAATGTATCAGTTGATATCCTGTTGGGAAAAAATATATTTGTGCTAATGTTTGGTTAATTTCTATATTGATACTCACATATATGGTTTTTTTATTTCAAATAAAATTTCAATTTTTTTTTTTTTTTTTAGTAAATAATTTTTAAATCAAGTTTGGGTATTAAATTAAGGATTAAACGCATAATATTTAAGATGATAATATTAATAAAAAGAGATATTCTACATTTCTAAATTGTTTAGATAATAAATTGAAAGTGTAATATGTACATTAATCCCGTTCAAATATATCGGCACAGGTGAATTAGGAAGACTAAGTATAGGTATTTGCTTACACTTTAGTTATTAAACAAGTAGGTTTAGTTACTCAGTTGTTCAGTTTCTGTTTGAAGTTTTAGAGAAACTTGATATATGAGGAATATTGAGTTAAAGTTACTTAAACATAAATATATTTATTCTTTTACAAATAATTTTGTAATTGACCGTATAAATGTTAATCTCTAAAACAAATTTTTACAACTCACTTATATCAGATATTCAAAGAATGATTATATATTTGTTCCAAGCAAAATTTTTTCCAAGTAATTTCTTTTAAAAAAACTATAAATTCTCCAAGAAAAGAATTCTTCTCCTTCTGGTATACTTCAAATGTTAAAATTATAATGCAATGCGAGGAAATATTATACTCTTTGAAACGAAATTCTAAATTTCTTCGCCAAAGTTTTACGTAATCCAAAAAATACAAGTTAGAAAAGTTTGAACATATTGTGCCAGCATGTATCCCGGCATAAAACCACGATAATGTTAATATTTAACGATGGTAGTAGTTTCCAGTGGAGTGAGCATCGTTTACGTGGATCGTTCGCACGAGAAATTGAAGCATCGAAAACGACCCATTTGATCGAGGAGCATCAGTAGCTCTGACATATAAATTTCATTTATGAGGCGTCCCTTTCTCGGGGAGAACTTTTAATGAACCATATCCAATCGCGAGATCATGCCCTATTACTCGAACTTTCCCCACTAAACGTGGAAAAAAAAAAAAGAAAAAAAAAGAAACTCCGGCTAAAGTGTTACTTTCTGGTCCACAGAATACGGGAGGACGTGCAAGGACATCGGTTGCATGAGGGATGAGGTCTGCGTGATGGCCGAGGATCCTTGTTCGATCTATCAACGAGATAACTGCGGTCGTTATCCGACTTGTAAGAAATCTCGTCCAGGCGGTAAGAACGTTCACCCTTTTCGTAAATATTGATTCTCAAATATGTGCGTAATGTAGCTCGAGGAGGAAGAAACAAAAGCGCGTTTTCGATCCATAAATTAATAACTTCATTGTTCTTCGATCGATCACGTGTTCATTAAATTTTAATCTATTGTGCGTAAATTGCCGACAACGGTTGCATACAAATTTGCTCCCTTTATGATTGATAATAGTAATAAATAGCAAACTTTAATGAACGCGGAATGAATTACTCGTGTTTACATATGAAGTAATTATCGTGAAATAATGTGGATAATTATCAGAGAATTTACGATAATTATTTTATTTGGAACTTACTGTACAGTTCGAATTTAAAAAAAAAAAAAATTGGGAAAAAATTATAAATTTGTTTAACTTTTAAATTCACTAACGTGATACATTGAAATTTTTGTACACCAGGATTGAAAAGACAAGTATCTTTTTATTTGCAGAAGCTAATTGTGCCAGCACTCTGTGCGGTGAAAATGAATACTGCAAAACCGAGAATGGTGTCCCGACATGTGTGAAGAAATCAGTAGTAAATGGTGAGTGTTTAAATTCCTCTGTCTTTTATTTGTATTGATTATGCTTGAATGCTGCTTAATTAGTATGAAGCAGCATATGAAAATCTAAATGCATGAAGCATGAAATAGAATATATGAAAATGAATACAATTGAGAGAGGAATACAATATTGTTTTGAATTCTCATATATGATTCGAATTATTAATATAAAATTTTATTTAAAATTTTATTAAATAGTTTAGAAAATGTGTATCTTTATGTTTTTTTTGCATGATATAATTAAAAGGAATATTAAGATATTTTTAATATTTTAAAGTTGAATAGATGAGAAATAAAGAGGTTCTATAATTTATAAAAATTAAAAAATGTGAACTATCAAGTTTTTTTTCTTAATATATTCATGGAATATTATATAAAGTACAAAATTAGTTAACCCAATTAAGAATAACCATTTTTTTTTCTCATGTTGAAGTTAAAAATTTTTAACAATTTAATCAATTTGATTCTTGATTGATGTATTAAAAATTTGAAATTTATTTCAAAATTAGAAAAAACTCATTTAACATTTGTTAATGGAATTCTGAACTATTGTAATCCTTTCTCAATCGTGGCAAGAACAAAACTTTATGCTTAGCTTTATACTTTCTTGTTCTATATTATTATGATTTTATGTTTTTATAAAATTATTTTTGCAATGGATTTATACATATCTTTTTATTACAATTTTTAATTTAATTTATATATTTATCTTCGAATAATCTATGTTTGGCAGTTTCATTTCTTTGATTTCATACGTGCACTAGACGTGATTTACGCGGAAATAACACGTTCTTTATTGATGCAATCTATGAAATCGTTTCGAGTGGAAATTACAATGACACGTCGACACGTGTGCGCTTCATTAAAACTTCCGGTGTACTTGGACTTGAACACGTTTCATATGAATCGCGATTTATTTTTTCATTTATCTGATCGTATAAATCTAATCTGATTAATAAAAATATTTTTTTATTTCTTATTATATCTTTTATTATTAAAGGTATTTTTAACAATTTGCTAAAAATATTTCATATTTAGATAGGATCTATTAAATTTTAATAAAATTTGTTTTTCATATTTATCATTAAATGTGATCACAAATCTTTTGCAACAGATTTATCTTTTCATTTTATTTAATTACAAAATTTTTCTTAGGAATTATTTTATATCATCGTATAGTAAATTTATATATATATATTTTTGATGAATCGAATGATGATCGTGTAATAAATTCTTTTTGCAACTGCAAATAAGATTTTCAAATAAAAAAAAAAAAAATAAAATCTCGAAATACATTAATGAGTGTAAAATGATGTATAACATGAGGTCGTGAACTTGTATCTTGAATTTTTTTCCTCTTCTCAACTTTTTCGAACACGATCTTTCCATTATCGTCTCTTTCTACACAAATGTGTGGATGCGCGTATATATTCACACGAGGTTATAAGATTTCGAAAGAAATTGCTCTCGAATTTAGATATAAACCACTCGAGTATAAAATTTTAGCCCTGTCGATAAAAAGGAAAAAAATTTATCAATCTAGTTACAAATGAAATTTACTAGAAATGTGTGCTTCATATTACGTTACGTTAAAATTCTCTCATTTTATAAAATCGTATATCACAAAGTAATATCTTAAATTAATTTTACAATTACGTTTACTATAAATATCAATAAATAATGTTAAAAATATTGATTAAATAAAAAATATTTCGCTACATTTTCCACGATATTTTCATCGTAGGATAACTATAAAGCATGCAGCATTGATGTTCACTTTTAACGCTTTCCAATTATTTTCGCATATCTAACACAGGATGAAAATAACGTAGCACAGTTTTTAGAATCCTCGTAGCACCTTTGTTCGACTAACTTCATTAAAACCAGTTATTGTAAAAGGAAAAAAAAAAAAAAAAAAA